>NW_018397260.1:8235451-8288730 GCF_002168275.2 Theobroma umbraticum | reverse complement strand
TTTTCTTCACCACCAACACCTTTAGTTTCAACCGCCATAAGCCGATTTCTTGATAGTAGTGAGCGATGAGTCTCAAGGACGAGTTGCCCCCTTCAAACCTTGCCGAGGTATATACTTTCATTGTAATACCTTTTTTGGTTTCATCTTTCTTTATACGATCCTTCTATTTAGCATTGTCCAATCTTTCTATTTAGTCTTGCCTCATAGTTTGTTAAGTTTTATCTCTCTTTGTACTTCAGATTTAGATTCTTGTTTTAAATTTGATATAAATATACATACTAATTATCCAATCCTAGTTGTTTGTATGTTTTTTATTTTTATGATTGTTGTCAGTTTTTCTTTTTTGAAATATTTAGGTACCATTAAAGAGTTGGTTTATTCACGATTTGTCTTCAATTTTCTTTTTTGAAGGTGAATTTTATTGAATCAAAAGCTAAAATATCATAACAAGTCTAACATCCAAAACTGGATGGCATAAGAAGCTAGCTTTAAGAGAAACTAGTGATTGCAGCAGCTGAAGGACACTGCATGCGCGGAGCCCGTCCAAACATAAAAAAATATCATGACACAATACTGAGTCACGAGTTGCAATACATGACAAGCCCCCCGTCCGCTGCCAATGACAGAGACAGCCTGGGAAAGCAATCGCGCTTCTCTACCTTTGGCTAAAAGCCGAGAGAGGAGCGGTGAAGGACGGCACTCAGAGACTCAAAAAAATAGCCTAACTGCCTAAGGGAAGACACCTACACTACCAAAAAATTAGGGCGCGAAAAGTAAGCAACGTTTTGACAGGGGGCACCACTTCAAACCACGACGTTTTTGGTTAACGGAAAAAGGCATTAACAAGCATAAACTGTAAAGTTTGGGTTGAAAGAGGTGCAGCTGAACTGGGTTAAACCTAGCCCACGTGTTTCCTTTGATGTCCGGCGACTCTGGACCTTAGTTGATCTTCATTGGGCCATCTTATTTTGTTGTTGGCCTTTAGTTTGGTTATTTGCAGGATATTTCTATTTATTTTGTTGGCATTGGAGGCAATTTTAATTAATATGTAATGCAATGTGAGAATAAATTTATTTTAAAAATAAAATAAAATAGGTTGGTATATGAGAAAATATATAGGTTTATAAATATGCAATGTAGAATATATATGTACAAAAACTATAGTCTATTAAAGTTCAAAAATATATATATAAGGATTAATTTCTTGTTATAAATTTAGGTTAATATATATATGTAATGGAATGAAATGGTACTAAGTTATAGTGATTACTAATAAAAAATAGTCAAAAGATATTTTATTTGTATTAATTCGATACGAAATATGAAGAGAGGAATTTCCAAATTGATTTTAGGTGAGGAATTAAATTATGATATCACCAAAACATTGAGATAATATTAATTTTTTACTCCAACACATTATTAACTCAAATAATTATTTTAAACATCAATAATAAAAAATATTTGATTAAAATAAGATGATCATTATAACTGCAAAAAAAAAAATCAAATACGATTTTTAAATTTCATTTTGCATCATTCACACTTTTGGCATGTGAGTTAATCATTCTTTTGCAAATGGGTAGAAAATTCCCAATGTGAGTTAAGCACCAAATCTGGTGCTCCCCTGCCGGTTGCGGGGTGGTCGGGTTAAGAGCCCTTTTTTTCTTTTTGAAGAGATAAAAATTTTAAAAATAAAAAATATTATTTATCTAATAGTAATTTTTAAAATTAATAAAAATAAAATTATTTTAAAAAATTACCACATCATCAAATTAACGAAAATATTAACGATTGACTAATGAAACTTGTATGCCACAAAAATATATTTGTTGTAAATTATTTATTTTAAAAAATTAATAAATCTCACATGTAATTATAATTAAAAGTTAAAAGTATCAATGTAATTTACCCTATCTTATTCCAAAACATAATTCTTCACTTCACCTTGGCTTAAAGCGACATTGGAAAGGTCAAAACTAAAAGAAAGAGTCTACCAAGGAAGATTGCACTTTTAGCGCCATGTTTTCGTACACCTAACACTTTTATTTATTATATAAAATGAAAATATTAATGATTGCTTAATTACACGTTAAAGTGATATTTTAAAAAAACTAATTAAAGTATTATTTTTTCTTAAATTAGATAAAATAATGTATTGAATGAAATTTTTAAATTTTTAAATGATATTTCAAAAAAATATTATTTTAAAATATTTTAAAATCATATACAAAAAATAGATTAAAAATAATATTTGTAACTAAACCTTCTAAAACTTAGGTTACATTTGCTTATTATTTTTACTAATTTTTTTCCTTTTAAAAATATATAAGAAAACAAAATTTACAACAATTAATTAAATAACTAAAAATTTAATACCAATTGAAATATCATCAATCCAACCCACCTTACTTAGGACAGAAAAACTAAAATTTGATTTATTTACTTCATAAAAATAAACCGTTTCATCATGCAGGCCTCATTTGGGTGTCTATTACCAGCAGATCCTACAATGAATATCCGGCCTAAAAGTTATTGTGGGCTTTAAAATTGAGCGGTTCGTTATTCGAATCAACATTTTTGGAGTTTTGACGAGCGGTCAAGGCCACTCTTAAACACAAAAGTGTATCTCCCACTGAATTTGTCCACCTCCCTCGTCCACCCAATACGTAATCCTCTCCCAGGTTTTGTCTCTTCATCCCTCTTTTTCACCTCTTTTTGTCGTGTTCTTTCTCTTGTTGGTTCAACTTGACGTCAATTCGTCCTCCACTTCAAGGCCTCAATTCTGCTTAGAGGCCTCTGTGATTCATTTTTGTGTGAGAGAAACAATGGCAGTGACCGTCAATGCTGCAGTATCTCTCCCATCTTCCAAGTCATCTTCTCTTTCATTTAAAAGCTCTATCACTACCCCTGAAAGAATCAACTTCAACAAGGTATGATTCCTTAATGGAGAAAGCAGATTTGCATTGAATGATTATTCTGATACTTATGTCTAATGGGTTCTTCTGCAGAGTGTATGGTACTCCAAGAATGTCAGCGCTGGTGGAAATGTGGTTTCCGTTGAAGCTCAGATCACTACGGAGTCTCCAGCAAAAGTAGCAAAAGTTTCCAAGAAAGCTGACGAAGGTGTTGTTGTTAACAAGTTCGAGCCAAAGAATCCTTGCATTGGAAGGTAACTTCTGAACACCAAAATTAGTCTGATACTGATGAGCTTGTAATTGCAGGTTTCCTTGTGTGTCAAAAGTCTTGTTTACACCAACGAACAAGGAGAGATAGTCAAAGGAGTTTGCTCAAATTTCCTGTGTAGGAGTTTTAAAATTTCCTATTCTTTTTATTTAGTATTTCTGAATAGCATTGCTGAAAGTACATCTGGGTAATGATTCTAATAAACCTCCTCTTTGATCATGCTTGTAGCATATATAAGATTGATATCTTGAATAAAATATACTAGAGACCATCTAGGACAGAAGTCTCAAATCTGATCATGTCTTAATGACAGTTATTATTAATTTCTTGAGATTGCATACGTTTACTCTGCAGCAGGTTGGCTTGGCAGTTACCAGCTCTGTTCAAAATACATAGCTATGTGATTTTTTTTGTTTGTTAGCATTATAAAAAGTTTTATGATCTCTACATATAATCATTTCTAATGTGGACGGAGATGTCATTTATCAAGTGATAAGAATGGGCAGCAAGTTACTGCAGAAACATAAATAAGCATCTTGCTTTCAAGTCTATCCATAGTAACAGCTTCTAGGTCCTATAAATGGATCGTAAACCGTTATTGTAAACATATTGGAGGATAAATCTCCCCAGTTTTTTTTTGTTTTTTCATAACTTCATATGTTAGATTGATTCACAACAGCTGGCAAGGTTGATGCCCTTTGCCTTAGGTGCCAAAACTGGCGACCAAGAACACTTGAAATGTTTTCTCCCTTGTAAATATGAGAAGTCACCTGTTGATTCGGTTGAAGACATGACAAATCATTGTAATCTTTATCCAAATGTCATGTTGATACTTTTGTTATTAAAGCTTATGGAGTCTGGGAAAATTTGTTGGCTCTATGATAACACAATCTCTTTCATTCAGGTGACTTGGAGCCTGGTGCTGATGTGACGATCACTGGACCTGTTGGGAAAGAGATGCTTATGCCAAAAGATCCAAATGCCACCATCATAATGGTATGTTTTTGTTATTAGCTCGTTCCAGATTATCATGTCGATAAAGACTTTTTGGGTTAACATAGTTACCAGTTTGTTTATTTGAGCATGTATTAACATAATTGTGCTTGGCTTCCTTGTTTCAGTTTGCAACTGGAATTGGAATTGCTCCTTTCCGTTCATTCTTATGGAAGGTGTTCTTTGAGAAGCATGATGACTACAAGGTAATTGTGATATCTAACGCTTACGAAGCAAATAACAAGTTATGGTTACGTACGTGACCTTTTTTGGCATGAGATGCAGTTTAATGGGTTGGCTTGGCTCTTCTTGGGTGTACCCACAAGTAGCTCACTGCTCTACAAGGACGTAAGCTATCTTTAACCTCTACATTATTCATCTTTATTCACTTCTCTTCAGACTGGAATATATTGGATCAGAACTTTTATCTGTTTCACTTATGGTTTCAACTCAGGAATTTGAGAAGATGAAGGAGAAGACACCAGATAACTTCAGGGTGGATTACGCGGTGAGTAGAGATCAACGAATGACAAGGGTGAGAAGATGTATATTCAGACCGGGATGGCCCAGTATGCTGAAAAGCTATGGGAATTGCTCAAGAAAGATAACACCTATGTCTACATGTGCGGGCTCAAGGGTATGGAGAAGGGAATTGATGAAATCATGACTTCTTTGGCTGCCAAAGATGGTAAGTTAAAGTATCATAGGCAGATTTTTGACTTTAGCATCTTATAAATATGATTTAATTTTCTCTAACTTTTACTTCTTCCAGGTATTGATTGGCTTGAATACATGAGACAACTAAAGAAAGCAGAACAATGGAACGTTGAGGTCTACTGATCTTGGCTGCATTATATTTCTACAGAGGATTTTGCCATTCTGTCAACACTTCCTCTGCTCCTGCACTACTTCGCACCATATATTTGATATAGACGTTGAATTCTTAGCCCAACTCATGTATTCTTTCCTCAAGACAGGTTGTATAGTGCAAATTTGAAGGAGATAACTCCTTTCAACTGTATCTTGTAATTTTGCATTTTCTAATCATTTGTGTTACTTAGTCTACACTTTCTGGTCATCATCTGAAGTGACGAGAAGCTCATTCTTCTCACATTCAATCAAATTACCTGATGGAAAGGCAATGTTAAGGTTCATTCTTTAGTTTAGCAATTGTTGTTGTTGGATTCAGGCTAATTCCTCTTACATTCAGTTTCAAGCTCAAACCCAGCTTCTAACACCAACCACCAAATAACATACGATCGACCGCTACGCCATAATCAAGTTTGGGCCAAGAGCAAATAAACCGAGATTTTTTTTCCTTTTATTATTTTTTAAATCTGTGAAAAATGATAATAGTAGCTACACGTGTCAAAAACGCAAAGATTTACCATCAGGCGGCTTCTGCTTCGAAAGGCTTCGAGCGTTCAAAACGCTGGCTACTACTTGCGGGAGCTGGTGAGTCTCAAAGCAGAACGTTGGTCGAGCAGAGCATGGCACGGCTAATACGGCCTCTGAGGCAATGGCCGCAGTTGCAGCAGCACCATCACTACTGCTGCTCACGGACAAGACTCGATCATTTCCTCTACACTCCCTTACCGCTCACAGTATCTGCTAAAACCACCGCCACATGTTTCTCTTTCGCCACTTCGACTTCCTTCCGCGGAAACGGCCGTCACCGCCCACGGGGAGTCAGATTACCCAATGCTCCAGCTCCATCTGATCTCCAAGACGGTGAAACCAGCCACTCGGATTCAGATGTAAAGAAGAGCCGTAACCAGAAGAAGCGCGAGGCTCGACGCGCCGTCTGTTGGGGCGTGGACCTCGCTTCCTTCTCTACTCCTCAGATTAAACGCATCCTCAAGTACAGTAGCGACACAAAACCATGTTTTTATTACGCAACGATGTTTAAACTTTTGAAATGGTATATATATTGAAGCTAAACATTTTTATTTTCATTGTTGCTGGGGATGTTCAGAGTTGCTTCTCTTGAACAAGATGTGTTCGATGCTTTAATGTTAGTTAAGGTACTTTGGGAAAGTGAAAGCTTTATACTTTGTTGAGTTGTTTCTCTGTTTGTCGTTGGAACGCATGTTGTTGAAGACAAGATGTTTGTTTTTTGGTTGCAGAGACTCGGCCCTGATGTTAGAGAGGGAAAGCGAAGGCAGTTCAATTATATTGGTAAGAAAGTAGATTTGCCCAGATTGATTTTCATTCCTTTAATTTTCTTTTCCAATAGTAATTTCCTTATGTTTAGGTGGTGAGTGCTTTATGCTTATATTTTGTGACCCTATCTTTTATACCCGGAATGAATGTGTGCTAGGGAAACTGCTGCGGGAAGCAGAACCTGAATTGATGGATGCTTTGATTCAGGCTACAAAAGTAGGTGATCAGAAAACCATTCGGGCTTTAGCAGGTTCAAAGATGCAAATCCTGGAAGAAGAAGAAGAAGAAGAAGAAGAAGAAGAAGAAGACAGTGATGATCAATTCGAAGAAATTCAATACGGGGTCAGTGTAGCAAACCAAATTTGAAGAAATCGTAATTGAAGTTTGAATTACACCTTGTGATTTGAAGACTTATAATGAGCTTAAGCTGATTACATGTAATATTATCTTGTTGAGGTTTTATTTGCAGAGTTCGCAGGAGTATGTCAACGTTGCAAATAGATGGTTTGATGGGTTGATCAGTAAAGACATTAACATTACAAATGAAGTATATTCAGTTAACAGCATTGATTTTGATCGTCAGGTAAGCAAAATGTCATGTTGTCCATTTGATTTCAAGTTAAATACTATTTCTCAGTCATTGCCAAAAGTTCTTTTAAGTGAAGAATGTATTGGTTAATAGTTAGTCACTTAGATGATATAGGTTTTTCTTTGAAAGACAAAGAAGCAAGGAAAAAGGCCATCAAAACCCAACTTTTAAAGAAACCTCCCTATGAGACCACTGTTTTGATCAGTATGTGCACTTGGAGTCAGTTGGGCATAATCCAATTCATCTACATTCTTTTAACTATAAATCGTTTAATTGGCCTACATGAACAGCTTATATTCCTCTTTGCATTGTATCACATGATTGTGTAATTATTGTGCAGTTTTTGCTTTTGCTTTTTTGTTCATTTTATCAAGTTGCTGCAACTTTGACAGGAATTGCGTAAACTTGTTCGAAGAGTGCAAACGATTCAAGAACAAAGCCAAGCTGTGACGGAGGAAGACAAGGCAAAAATAGAAGCAGCGGTAACGAGTGCCAAAAAGTCCCTCACCCGTTTTCTTTGTACCCTGGCTAGGCAATCGCCGACCGAATACAGTTTTGATTAAATTGATCTGTAACATCCGTATTTTGTACCATAAGTAATTCATTCTCTGGATGCTTATTATACTACATATGATGAGAACCAAGTGTTAGAAATTGCAAAATCCTTTGGGACTCTGAAGAGAACACAAGCCCAATGTCTAAATGAAGGGTGAACCAACAAGCCTAAGTCAATAAGCTAAATATTAGGCTTAATTGGGTTGGATGAACTTATCATGCTAAAAAGATTTGTGGGCTTTGACGATTTTGCTCTGTCTAACATAAATTCGTAAGCTCTGGCTTCCTCTTTGACTAGCTCCAGGTTTGCTGGACTTCCTCCAAATTTCTGCGGCCTTTTGTGCGATACTTGAGTCCCTCGGGTTTCCATTACTGGTTAGACGGCAATGAGACAACAACAGATATGTCGTGATAAGAAACCACCAAAAGATTGCCTGTTAAATTAAGCAACCCTGACACTACATCAATAATTCGGTTTCAATGTTTCACACCAGGCCTGCCTTTTGCATCAGCCGATTGTGATTTAAAATAATGTATGCAAACGCATCGATATTGCTTAAATATTCTTATCACCACCCGTTGTTGGAAGATTACGAATGGCATGATGGCATCTCTTTTGAGTGCTTCCAATCACCTAAATGATTATGTGATTTCAGCATTTCAGCTAATGACAAAATGTGAATGCATCTTTGTGGAGTACAGGTGAGTTCAATCCAAGTGCCAAAAATCAATGTTTCACATTGCTAACCTGATAAGGTTTCGCTCTCTTCCGATGAAGTGACACACAACAACCCAACTATAATCAACAGCACACTTCCCCATGCTTCTACTCTTGAAATTCTTCTTTGAATTTTTGCACTTCTGCACCCTTTTTGTTTCAACATCGTCGGCGAATCTCTTGACATAACCCACTTCTTTTGTAATCAAAATTAAGCTTAAGGGCGGACAACGATTTCCCATGATGAAGAAGCTACCATGACAACAGCTTAAGCCAAGGCGTGAATCAGAAACAAGAATAGTAGATTAACTTTTTCACCCATGGGAATTGGGAAATGTCATTTTCTTGCCGACTGGTGCGTGTTATCTAAAGGGCGAGCTGTTGAACACCTTTTGACATTAATAAAAAAAACAAAAAAAAAGGGTGGGTGCTTTTTTGGCAGAGATATCATTATTCAAAACACTTCGTGGTCCCAATATTTTCTCAGCCAGATACAATTAATAACGGTTGGTTTAAATGTCAATGAGCCTAACCATTAATTGTCGTTAATATTCATTTTGGTTTTTCTACCGTATAGCAAGAGGAGTAGCATTTGGATTGTACCTCTTTCACTATCATTTAATTTTGTGATGAATAATTCTCTAATGTTGCAATGAGAAAATGTTATTCGCATGTGCAAACAGCAAAGTTCCGATGTTTCACCTGCTTGGACTACAACCACACATTTAGTGAATATCAGTACATTCAGTGAACCGCAAAGGCCACTTTCTTGGTGGTGTCGAAGCATACATACCTGTAAAATATGGTCAGATTAACATCTGTGATCAAATTTGAGCATGTTAGTAACGAGCCTTGATTGATTTTCTTGGTACTGCGTTTTGCAATTTCACATGTACTTTCAGTCACCCTCCCCCTTTATCGTCCTAACCAAAAAATCATGTTGGTTCAATCATGTAAGTAGCATGCTGGTGTCTGTATCTGTTTGTCCTTTTCTGGGTTAGGGGAAGGATACAACTCCCACGCTGATATATATATCACATCCTGAAGAAAAGGTAATTGATGTCTAACCTGTTTATCCGTCCCCCACAGCGATCATGAGTACCTGGTCAAAACTCAAACATCAGTCTTGGATTTGTTGTGGAGTTAGAGGAATCTGCGATCATGGTTGTTGAGAAAAACTTAAAATTTGTATCATTTGAACTGAGGGTTAGACAACGTACGAGGTTGATCAAGCCCTGAATTAAGTAATGGTAGCACACTTAATTAAGCTTCAATTTTCGGGTAAGCGCGAGTTTGGATTCTTTGGAAGGCTTTAGTTTCACTTGCTTATAGAAACGATTATCTCCCTCTTGTCCTGCCAAACATTGATACTCATGGAGGAACCGACCACAGAGATAAGTTTCGTTAGACAGGACAAGGGAATCAAGTACCAGGTTTGGTTCTCGTATCTATCAAAAGATACCAATTTCAGACGTGGCGATTTTGGACTGGAAAAAAAATGCTATCATACCACACTAGAGTTCAGGAAAGTTAATTAAACTTGAATTTAAATTGGGATTTGATGAGTGGCGACAAATTTTTTGACTCGAAATTGTTTGAAACCAAAAGAATGACACGTCATGATTTACAATCACATTCACCCATTTACTTTTACATCATCTATTGCGGTAGCATGCATGATCTGTAGAACCTTCTCTAAATTTTCTTCAAGTTCTCTACGTACCGTCGATCGATGTCCTTGATTGACATGACCACTGCAAATTTGTGGATCCTTTCACATGCATAATTGAGTAACAAATCCTGAGGTGATGACCCTGGATTCAGTATTGCAATCTATTATAGGCAGCCTTGACTCCGATATTGCTGAGAGAACTTCAGCCATCAACGTGGCTTTCGACTTTCAGCACAAGATGCATGAGGACCTTTTGACTAGTGCTGACAACCACGTGTCCTTGAAATGTGATTCATACCCAAGACAGACAAGACTTGCCTCACATTTAACCCACCAAATAGGCTTGGAAAAATGCCGATATATTAACTTCTTGTCACATGTTAATTGCCGGATAATTTGACACAATTGTAGGAGGTTTGAACTGAAATTAGAAGTTGGGTCAACGTTTATTTTGCATTGCTTTCATCAGTTAATATGGTTTTTGAACGGTCTTAGGCTGAGTGTGTATGCCTAGCAATCCTTGTAAGCGAGAACGACCCACGGCCAATAACATAAGAATTATGAATTTCCAAGGCACGACGATCACCGTGTCTCACCACTCACCAGTCCTCCAACCTGGCGTGCGCAGGTTGCTAACTGTAAAATGAAATAGAAAACCCTGTCGCCTGCCTGGTCGTTTAAGGCGGTGGCTGCGAATGACATATTCAAAGCAAAACTTGTTTAGGTTTATCTCCAAGGAAATGTCAGCAATTTGGACTTGGGATATTTTAATTTGGGTGTAGCTAGCTAGATATAGCTAAAGATATATTCAATGCCATATCTTCAGAATCAAAGAGCTCCTGAGTAGTTGTTTTCAGGTTAGACAATTTCTCTCTGTCAAACCTAATTAATGCTTAATAACCCCAAGCTGTTTAACTAAATATACAGGCTAACTCATAAAGAGATTGTCTTTAATTTTCCTTCCTTAATTCTTTTTAATTCATAGTTAATTTAGAAGTTGCTGAAACCACTATCAACCATAAAACGCTGCTTAATCCCATGCGTGGGCCAAATGGGTTATAAGAGCAATATAATATAAGCTACCACTCACTTATAACAAAATTGGCTAGTCAAGAATAGACCAGGAGGATTCTGTTTACAAAGTTGACCTTTAAGACCCTTGAGAAAAGGGCAGGAAAAAAAAACGTGTCTTTCAAGGAAAAAGCAAACCAAAGATGACTTGTACCCTTCTTTACCCTTTCTGGGTACTCTTTTTCTTGTTTATATTAAAATTTAAGAGCCATACTGAAAATGTCTAATGAAGGGAGCAAGTTAGTATATAAGAATGTAGCCCGCCGCACTTGACTTGGGGTTCCCTCATTTCTGTGCTTCATCATCGTCAGCACTGACTTGGTTTTTGTTTGTAGTCAATCTACAGGATTTTTACCTTTGATTCATTATTAAACGCAGTCTTAAGAATTTGACCCTCTTTTTCTTTATTCTTACTAAAGAACGTAAGTTGCTGTACATTAGTGATCTATTAAACATTTGCTAATTAAGAATATGTGGGTAGATAATTACAAAGGGCAAATTTGATATTATCTTTTTAACATTGCAAAACTTCAAATCCTTAATAACAGATGAAAAGAAGAATCAATATTCAAATTATACATTAATTTGCAATACAATTTTGGGATATCTGACCATGATCTATGAGTAGCTTTCTGGGACCATATAATCCATTTTGGGTACCAACGTTAATCAAGAATTAATTGCATAGATATAGCTTTATATTGTCCATAATTCGTTAAATATCTATTTTTTTTACAAATGCAACTAATTTTAATCAAACCTGTCTAGTCATCTTTAGATGTTGGGTTTAATGTCTTAATCTCGTGCTTTTTCACCCCTTTCATTTGCTACTAGTAACTTTTTAAATGAAAGCAGATGTTCTATCGTTTTCTTGCCAAACCCTATATATTTATAGGATGTACGAAGGAAATAACAACTTGTTTAACAACCAAGCTAATAGTAATTGGTGATGAATTTCAGCATGAAAACAATGGAATTTATAGAAAAAGAGAAAGGCAGGCTGGCATGATAAATGCCAAGTATTAATCCACAAACAATATAAGAAGAAGGTTGCCAGCTTTAACTGATGCCATCCTTACTTTTGAAGGTTGGTTGAAATACCATTAATAAGAACGGATCGCGAAAATTAAAAATTGAAGTGTGTAGTCCTTCCATTCCGATTTTTAAATTTATAACTAGTTAACACTATTATAATTTAATTATTAACGACATTATATTTTAAATCTAATTTAATAATTTATATAATTATCATAGAAAGTTGATCCCCAATATATTGAACATAAAGATTACTTGGTTCATTATATGTAAACAATGCATGGACATGGTAGACTGATATCCAAGCAATTGGTCATAGGACAATAACCAACGCCACCAAACTTTGACCGCAGCTGAAAGTTTCTACCAATTGTTCTAACCATATCTCTTTTATACGAAAATTGGTCACTATTAAACCACATGTACTATACATGAAACAATACTTATTTAATGTATTTTTCAACTGTTTAGAATAGAATATTGTTCTTCCCTTTCTTTTTCCGTGTAATTTTTTTGGTATATTTTAAAATGTAGTTATTTTTTATTTTTTAAGACACCAAATATTCTTTTTTTTTCTATATTATAAAAAGTTCAAAGCTTACATTATAAAAAAATAATTTAATATAATCATACATCAAAATCAAATATTTTATCTTAATATCTCTAAAAAGAGAAAAGTGACAAACATTTAAAAACAAATCATTAACGTAAGCAATTATTAGAATTATTTTAACGTAATCAAAACCATTATTGCTCTTAGTACATTTATTATGTTTAGCAATATGATAATAATAATTCCTATTGAAATTTCAATGAATTAAATATTTATGTTTCAAATGTGAATTGCATGATCCTGGCTAAAGGTTTTTTTTTTTTTAATTTTCGGGTCTGAAAAGTGGAAAATTATTTTTGTGGTAGAGCTCTTTATTTCTATCCACTTTTGTATTTATTCACAGAATACGAAAAAACCAAGAGGAAGGAAATAAATTCTTGACCAAACACAACAAACTCATCTCACAATCCGGTGGGAGTAGACACAATAGCAAGTTCTATCTGGGCCCACATTCATCGGTAGGACTGTATTCTTTGAGCTCGATTTCCCTTTATAAATACCCTTTCTGTGCCCGCATTGCAGAATCTCACACTTTCCGAAAGAAGCCCATTTCTGAAGAAGAAGAGCAGCGTTGGATTTGCCCATCCCCCTAACTGCCTCCTCTTCTTTCTTCTTGCTAACTTTCAAGCTTAATGGCCCAAGCTACATACATTGCTCCTATTTGTGTTCTGATTCTTTTACATTCGTTCATATCAGGTACTCATTGGGACACATTCAATGATGTTTTAACCTTTTCTATGGTTAATTAATATCAGGATTTGGTTTCAAGTTTGGATTTTTTAACTGAGTTTTTTGTTACTACATTTTAACAGGACTGCAAGCAACAACCTTTACCATTGTAAACAAATGTGACTATGTGGTATGGCCTGGAATTCTCTCAAACGCGGGTGTTCCGACACTTTCAACAACAGGCTTCACTCTCCAAAGAGGTGAAACCAAAACCATTACCGCACCGACATCATGGGGCGGTCGGTTTTGGGGTAGAACCCATTGCTCCCAAGATTCCACTGGAAAATTTTCTTGTCTGACGGGTGATTGTGGCTCCGGGAAGCTAGAATGTTCGGGAAATGGAGCTATCCCGCCTGCCACTTTGGCTGAATTTACTTTGGACGGTGCCGGCGGCCTTGATTTTTTTGATGTGAGTTTGGTGGACGGTTACAACATCCCGATGTTGGTGGTTCCTCAGGGTGGCACGGGGCAAAATTGTACAAACACTGGCTGCGTAGTGGATCTTAATGGCTCCTGTCCTTCAGAGCTCAAAGTGATGAGCACGGACGGCAGAGACGGCGTCGCTTGCAAGAGTGCTTGCGAGGCATTCCGCCAGCCCGAGTACTGTTGCAGCGGCGCGTATGCTACACCGGATACTTGCAAACCGTCCTCGTACTCGGTGGTCTTTAAGACAGCCTGCCCACGAGCCTACAGTTACGCTTATGATGATAAGACTAGCACCTTCACATGCGCGAAAGCTGAATACACGATTACTTTCTGTCCGTCGCCTAACACCAGGTAAATTTACTTGACTAGCCCATTTCCAACTTTCGCTAGCGCCTTCAACGTTAAAGGGTAGATTTGTCATGAAAAAAACGTTCTTGTAGACAAAAGGCTGTAAAAATAGAAACGTTGGCGTGAAGTCTCTGTTACTTAGTTACGGTGCAACTTTTCATGTTTCTCTGTGAAAACGTATAATTCGCCAATGTTATGTCGGCTGTGGTACATTTCAGCACTTGCGTGCTGCGACAGCTAAACGTCTATTTGCAATCAAAAGCATAGGAAGCTAGCCCATTAATTCTGAAGATACACAGTCAATCAATAAAGAAAATCTTAATAAAATCCAGTTAATTAAGAGTGGGTGCCTCCTCGACAATGCTAGGGAGGGGGTGGAACTGTCTAAAAATTAATGCACGACCCTGAGGGAGCTGATTTTAGTGCATCATCCCTCGAACCCCGACATAGACCCTGGGGGTAGGCATCGCTTTTTGATACCAACCCCGCAAATTGAGATCAAAGCTCTGCCAGACTGAACACTGTATGCCCATCTAAGTTTTTTATTATTGTTTAGCTAACGGGCAGTTGAGGGAAATTAAGTATTGAAATAAATGGTTCCAATCCCAAGGGAACACATTAGGATATCTGTCAACTTGTTTTACTGTTTACGTTATTGTATTTTTATTCCCAAAGTTTTAACGGTCAGTTTTTGTACGTGAATTGCAGCCAGAAATCATCACAAGGGCAGAACACGGAACCAACGACAACCACGACAACGTCACCTTTTATCAACAGCACAATGGTGTACGAAGGTGCCTTGGAAGAAAGTGCCGCATCACCATCCACGTGTACCCACGTGTTCGGATCACATGCGGTCGCGGGGATCGTTGGCATCACGTTGGCGATTTGGTGGTCCTGGCAACTCTTCTAACTTATTCACTAACTTTATCTGTAGGGTAGGGGGCCGTAAACTTGCAACCAAAAAAATTTTAGGAATAGCACAAATTATAGATTAGCCAGCCCCTATTAACCTTTTGGCCCATTTTCGGCGGTCGGCGGATGTCCGTATCAAATATCATGCATGGGCCAAGTGACTCGTCTGGGTCCCATTGCGTTGGCCATGGTGAGTAGGAATCCAGTCATGATAGGAGACGCTCAACCGTCAACTGAATTGAAATGTTAAAACATCCGATCGAGAAGTTGTCCGTGCGTTCAACTTGCAATTTGAAAGGCCAAATGCACGAAACGGTGGCTTTTAGGTTTAAGCAATAGTTTATCTTTTTTTAGGGTTTTTATTTTTTTAGAGTGAATTTTTTATATTATAGGAGGGGATGGGATTCATTTGATTTTCGTTTTCCATATCAATTATATAATGTACTATACCAAATAAGCTTCCTAGAAAATGAGATTTAATTATTTTTATTAATTTACCATTTGTTTTGTCTTGATGCTTTTATGTCGTATTCGAGTATTCATTGGGAATTTAACTAATATTAGTGAATCTTCATAAAGGAAAAAAGTAAAAGGAAAAATAGATAGTACTAGAATGGATAATATAATTGAATGTTAACGGCGTGAAATTGGCCTTAGTTTCGCTGCCGGAGTTTTTAATTAGTCTCTTGGCCGTGATTGTGCCAGCTGTTTGTTGGATATCCTTGTCCTTGGGGATACATTGCATCCAAAAAATTTACATGCTTTCGATTTCTACCATTAGTAAAACATTTATCACGGGCATGCAACTTTTTTGTGATAGGAACAGCTGCTGAGGATAAGATGACCTTTCTATTATCGTAAACGAGTGGCTAATTTGGTGACCTTGTGTAAAATTTGATGTTAAGAGACAATGATATAAAGTATTTGGCAATAAATATTTATTGGATTATTTGGAATTTGTAATCAACATTCTTAATTAGACTCAATATCTAAGTACATATCTTTTTTTTTTAATGAATGCGAAGTTTAAAATCCATTGATAATAAATAAAGAGAGTTTGGGTTGCTCAAAAGGGCTCTTTTCGGTGTGGAGGAGAGGCAAGTTCATGCTCGAAGAAAGAGTTGAAACTTCGATTTTGAAATGAAATTTAAAAAAAAAAATGTAGAGTTTGAATTGAATATAGGTTGATTACTAAGTTGGTTCACAATTCACAAATTTTTTATTTGGCTTGATATTTATTTATTTGTTGAAATATTCATTGTTTTATAAATGGATAACCCATAACAGTCCGTAGTGCCGGTGGCAATGTGTACATTTATAAAACGCCAGCTATTTATAAAATTAGACTCGACTCTAAAGACATATGATTTTAATACAAAATTATACATCTCTTTTTTTGTTTTAAATATATTTTTTTATTTTCACACAATTTAAAATAATTTTTTTGATATATTTTATATTAAAACTTTTAAATTTTATATAATATAGATGTTGAATAGTTTTTAATATGAATGAAGTTAAAAAAATATTATGATAAATAAAGATATTAAGTATCGGCAAAATAGAAAAAATACATCATTTTAGTGCATTAAAAAAGATGGGTACAAAATTAAATGTTATGTAATTTAATAATTTTATCTTACAATATCGATTTTTATATCAATTCTAACATGTCATGACTGTTTTAAATCATTAATTTGACCTATAATAAAGGCTAAAATTGTCAAAAATTAGTCTACATAATTAAAGAAAGGATAAATAAATTTATTTTAATCAAAATATTAAGTTTGAGAACTTATGTAGGAGTGGGTTGAAGTGCCTAATCTCAATTAGTTGTCTTAATTTATTTTTAATCAAACTTTACGTTGGAATGTCCATTCATTCGCACAGTGGCAACTGAGGCAGCCTTCTTCCACGCCATTTTCTCCACACCACTGCCCCTGGCCTCCACAAATTTATTAATACATGATTGAGTTTCAATCATGAAAGCAAACAATGATGCTTTTGTGAAACCCTTTTCATACATATTCACAAGTAATTTTCCTGTTTTAATTACGCTTAAATACAATAATTAATTAGGAAATAATTGTTGCTTAAGAGCTCTAATGTGTCTGTATAGATGCTGTAATTGGGCGCAAGATGTTAACATCAGTTAATCACAACCACAGTCATCTCAATCTGATCCACCTTGGCCGCACATGGCTGCTTTCGTCATGCGCGTGGTATGCTTGCTTATCCATTCCATCCCAACGGAAACAATGCGCGACGCTTGCGTAATTAAACACTTCTCGGACAACCATGTGCACTAACCCCAGACAGATGAGACGTCTTAGTCTGCTAAGCTGGTGGGGGCTAAGGGTTCCCCATTCACTAAACAGTCCACGCGCGCGACTGCCCATGTCTGAGGAGGCGGGAATCTCCATTAAGGGAGGTTGATCAGGTCAGTCGCTCTCAGTGTGCATTGGTAAAAACTCACGGGCCAAAACAAAGATTCACAGCCGCCAAGCGATTACAAGGAGCGAAGGTCAACACAACGTTTCAACCGTCAAACTCGAGGGAGTCAGTTAGCTCAAATTCAGCAGTTTTTGTAGCGCACGGAGGCTGCAGTTTTTAATTTTAATCACTAATAATCTTGAGGGAATCGAATTCTATATTATTTATTGCATAT
This sequence comes from Theobroma umbraticum, assembly GCF_002168275.2. Taxonomy (NCBI): domain Eukaryota; kingdom Viridiplantae; phylum Streptophyta; class Magnoliopsida; order Malvales; family Malvaceae; genus Theobroma; species Theobroma umbraticum. The sequence goes on along the minus strand of NW_018397260.1, from coordinate 8,271,052 downwards.
AGATGTTTGCTTTTTCTTTCTTCTTTTTGTCATTTCACCTTCCTAATTGGATAACCTGTTGAATTAGTGAAAAATTGACTCGATCCATTCTTTTAATATATATATATCCAGGTTCAGAAGAAAAAGACCTTTTATGCTTTGCAGCAATGAACCTCTGATCGTTCGGTCGTTGTTAAAAATTTGGTTTGTTTCAAAGTTAATGACCCAGAAATTGCGGTGGCGAAAAAGTTGGTGGTGATCAGACGAGACACAAACAGGTTGTTGGGAAGTCAAAGAGAAGCATATGTTTTACTTGAAGGTGAGAAAACAATGCATCATTCGTTCATTTGTCTTTGTCATACTCAAGATTCTAATGTGTGCCAATGGATAAGGTTACTTTAGACTAATCTAGCGGACGGACGCCATGTTTTTTTACACTACGACTTATAATCATTTGTTATTAAACGTTTGGAATCAAAGCTTCCCCTCTTTTGACTAACCAAGACAGCTGTTGGAGAAAGCTCTTGCCCAGCCCAGGAGTCGGCCTATGAAGCAACTACAGCAAAAGACCAACTCTTTTTTTTGATAAGCAAGATTGCATTTCCTTCCCTGGAAGACTTTATGGTGTTTTGGAAAAGAGATAAGAGAGAGTAACCTAGGAGAATTATGATTGGTGTAAATTTATATACAAAGAGATATGAAAGCTAGAAATTTGACAGATTTAATAGCTAGATTGGAATTAAGAATTCTAGTGCTAAAGTGGGTATATCAACACATTGTGTTTATGAGTTTAAGACTTCAAAATTGGGCCCAATGGGATTTTAGGCCTTAAGGGGATTAAAGTTTTGTCCACATTGAGAATTGGGTTTGGACGAAACACATCTAGTCGGCATGAGACTGCATCAGTCATGACGATAGTCACGACTCCATGAACATATGCACCAAACCCAGTAGGGAAAAAGGATTCCCACCCACAATTAATCATTTCAATGTCTCCTTCGGAGTCAAATTTCGAAACAATTTGTAAGTCTATGTTCTAGAATACATGAATCCTATAAAATTTGTAGAATTCTTATACCTTATCTATAATGAGTCATTTGTGCATATTCTTGACTATGAATTTCGTTTTTGTATGTTTCCAACTACCGCCTTAGCACATAAGAAAGAAAATTTCGTTTTTGTTTGTAAGTATAGAGTAACCATATGTACTATAAAGTCACAGTAGTATGATCTGTCTAAGCATCTAGTCAGCTTCTTTTTGTGAAGAAAGGTCATCTAAGCAAGGATTTTGACCAGTTCCCCCTTTCTATTTCTTAGAGTAAAAGGATATTTCACAATTTAAACCTGCATATAACTAGCTTCATGCTTCCTTGTTCAGCCTCCTTTCTTTTCCTTTCAGTAGTTAGTGTAGTATATACTGTTGCAGATTTGAAAGATACTGACTAATTCCTTTTTCTCTATTCTAGAAGATATATAGGGGGCAGTCGGGTATGGTAAAATCAAAATCTAAAACAATCTTTCCCATCCAAACTTTCTACTCTTTTGCCTTTTTTTCGTAGTATTTGCATCCACGTCAAAACGCTGTCCCTTTTGGCCTCTTTTCTACATCTCTTCAACCAAACCGTGCATTCCGTAAAGAAAGCTCAAAGGCTCTAAGCAAAAGAAGAACTGTTTTAGGTCCTATGAATCTATGATATTTCTATATGTATCCATTAACTACGATTCTACAGCTCGGATATTGTGGGGATCTCTTGATGATTTTGCTCAGGAAAGTTGTGTTTCTTGGTTCCCGCTCCATGGAACATGACATATCATCAACATGGCCCCGTTAACCTAATATCTACAACTTCTTGTCCGTGCCAAGGTATTTTATTTGAGCACTTATCAGACATTTGATACGAATGATATTGACTGCTAACAGATAATATAAAGTCGAGAAACAAAGGGAAAAAGCAAAAACTCTCTCTTGCTTTAGAGAGGTCTTCAAAAATCAAAGATAGGGTGCTGTTGGTATGACGCAAATCTTTACTAAAGAAGCAAAAGGTGAGACTGAGAGGAAAAGGAAGTGATGGGAAAATATATATATATATATATATTATATGTGTGAATAACAGTAACAATTATCCAAATGGTTCTTTACACGATGGATAACATGTCAAAGGACACTCTCAGATGTTGAAACTTGAAAGAACTCTTGCTATGATCGTTCAGACTTGGGATGTTTAGTTGATTTCTTTATAGACAAGTTGCTCCCCCAACTTCTGCTTTCCAGAATTCTAACATGTTTGCATTATCCTCAGCCGTCTGACACACTTGACTGCAGATGCAAAGCTAAGGAAAGTAAATTAATTTTGTCTACAGCAATTCTAACAAGTCATGCTACTCTTAATCTGTCATGATATCCGCTTAAATTAATGATAAGTTAAGGCAACTTATCAGTGGTGGATGAATAAGGTGTAAACGGCATCAAGTTCTAGGTCATCGGTGTTGGGAGGGATTGTTTTCTCTCTATAGATAAGTTTGTCTAAAAGATACAGCTAGAGCCGGGCACTGAAGAACTTTCGCTGGTTATGCGCACATGGAAAGTTAAATTGCAGAAACTTTTTGAACATGCAACGTAGACATCCCACTTTTGCATGTCACTAACAAGATGATAAATAATCTAATTATAATAAATAGAATTCCGACTATATATGCATAAACATGCTAGTCATGCATGGTCAACCCTTGTTTTGGTGGGCTAAGCTATGATTTCCGGATTAAATATGATAAACCACAAACAATTTATTAGTGTATTGTTCTTCCCCGAGCAACAAACTTTGGAAACCTTTTAGCACTTTTCTGTGTAGATGTCCTACCCTGACTGTGCATATTCTCAATAGATAACCATGCAGCGATGGTGCTTATTTGTTTATAGTTTCTTTTTTTTCTTACACTCTTTTGTTCTTTTTGACATATCAGAAGTAAAGACGTGATAAAATTGTCAAACCCTGTTTTGTTTGGCTTGGTTTATTGCCCCAGAATCATAACCATAACAAATGTAAATATGCTTCTAATTTGTTGAAAAGGAAGAATGGAATGTTAGTAAGGGAGAACAAAGAGAAAACCCCCCGAAGTAGGATGAATCAGTACAGCCAGCCGCCAGCCCCCATGCATGTATATACCGTCGGAAAATGATGTGGGAAAATTTAAGCTGCTTTTCCGTCTAAATGAAGTAAAAGAAAAGGAGCTGTACCAATCTTCACATTGTTTCTTTTTCTTAATGGTTAATAGTCATGATTTGCAAGTCCAAAAGAGAAATAAAATAGGAGGAAATGCTCTCAATCATACTAATTTTATTCTTCTTGTCTAATACTTTGGGCAACATTATTTTTATCATATATATGTTGTCTGTCGCACATCGTATAAACAACATTTTATACTTATCATTACGTGTTTAGGGAACCGTAGCCACATTTGCACGAAACAAATTTGGGTTTCTTTTTTAATACATGAAAAACGTACATATCAACTTTTTCACATGCAACGTTGGCATTTTCACTTTAGCAAAACATTGGCATGTGCTTTCAGACACGTCATTTTGCAAAGCTTTCATATTTTACTCCAGCTACATCATTCCGGATTTGTTTATTTTGAAGATTCCGGATAATTTGAATTTAAGAAAATGAAAATTTGTCAGAAGTGGGATTTGAATCCACGCTCTCTGACGAGAACCAGAACTTGAGTCTGGCGCCTTAGACAACTCGGCCATCCTGACAGTTTACGCATTTATTAATGCAGCATTACTACCGGAAACTTGAAAATGAAAGCAGCGAGAAATGATGCAGGTGCCCAGAAGAGATGAATAAAAGGTCCCACGGCCAAGTGCCTCACACGGCACCACGTATACACTGACGTGGATCAGCATTACCATTTGCCGTTTTGCTAACCATAAAAGCAAAGTCGGTTCCTACTTTTCTCCCTCAGCTCAATCCCCAGGGCCCATGTATCCTCGATTCGGGTTTCAGGCTTCGAGCCCAATTCCAAACTTTTTAACATCATCCACTTTTCCAATTTAAAAATCACCATGAAAAGGCATTGGTTCAACCCATTTGCTTTACCTTGGAACAAAAAATAAGTTCTATCTTGAATTACTTGCTTGTTTTAAGCTTGGTTTGCCTTACAAATAACTTAGATTCGGATGATCTTATTTGTACTTGCATGGATTCAACGTCCATAAGAATTTGTTGATTCAAGTACCCAATATCTTCTTTTTCTTAATAAAACATTTTCTAGCAGGTGTTTTTTCTCATGACCTAAACTCCAAAATTTTTTTAAAAAATAAAATCTTTAACTTATCTTTCAACCACATTTTAAGATAAATTCTAATTTATTTACAACTTGAAAAAACTCAAAATCCTGCATATAAATGATTTATCTGCATTCTTATAATTCGACTAATCATGTAATCTCTTTTACTATATTAATAGTATTGGTTTGGACTTTGTAAATTTAATTCTATTATTTTAATAAAATTACCATTTATCATTTTTTTTAAAAAGAGAAAATTAAAAATACTTTTTCAATGGTACCATATTAGAACTAGCTAGTTTTGAAAAGAAAAAAAGGGCCATTGGCATAGATATTAGAAATAGTATTAAAATTTTCACGTGTTTAGGCTTTAATTGGGGAAGAAAGTGGATCCCGTGGAGGAATTTGTTGTCTGCCGGCGACGGCAACGGGGACGGTGTTTGATGAATTGGTCACAAATATTAAAATACTAACTATATATGTCACAGCCTGCTGATGAGTAGACACGTGGCATAATCGAAAGACAAAGCAATTTATGCTCCCACCGACCACCGTCGGGGTTGGGACTTCGTCTTTCGATCTATGCGACGAGGTACTCTTTTCGCTGCAGTTTCACTAACTAGGTATAGTGACAACCCCTTTCATGTTTTATTCTCAATTCAAAAAGGAGTTAGAACTAAGTGTGAAGACAGACTTATTTTTCAAATGCAATCCCTTTCTTTTTTTTGTTTTTTTTTTTTATTTCTTAAGCTAAAGATATCGAAATTTATGTTAATGATCTCCTGTGGCACACAATTATTAGAAAGTTAAACATTAACATTTATAAATCCTCAAATCTTTACACGTGTAAATGGCTCAACTCATTATAACAAATTTGACTTAAAATAATACATTTTTAAAAAAAATTTATACTTTTTAAAATATTTTTGTAGTTATAATTTCATTATATAAATTTTTACATACGTTATAAATAAAAAAAATTACATTTTTTTTATATTTCTACTAAATGTGAAGAAAATGAAGTTAAAAGTTTAAATAGTTGCACTTTTCAAAATTTTATTATATAAAAAAGTATGTCGCTTAAAAATATATGATTAAAATACAATTTTATTATAATAACGTTTTAAAGGAAATAACTAAGAAGGCTTTTGACAACTTTAATAGAACTCAACTTTAATAACTAAGCTAAGGCAAAGTAAATCAATCTAGCTTTTTGACTATGAACAACTCTAGTATCATGTCACTTTGTTAATTAATTCAAAGTGTGAAACAATTGAATTTCGTCATGAGCTTAGTTTCAGTAAATGCATGTTTTTCAGAATTTCTAATTGTTAGGAATCTGATTCCTTTGGAAAAAGGTTGCCAAGACCTTGGCCAAGAACTATAGCAACATCGATCATAGTTAAACCCTCCAAAGCTGAGATTCTAGGCCATATTTCTTCAAACACGTTTGTTAGGTGGATAAGTCGAAGAGATGCTTGGCCAAATACATTATAGATCCTATTCATGAGGAAATCTCAATCAAGAGGACTAGCTCCAAACTGGTTGATCAATCAGCTCTGAATCTTAAGTAAGGAACTATTAAGTATGTCAAGGAAAGAAAGATATTCTATAATATAGAACCGAGTGTGTACACACTTTCCTACAATATTTAATGGAATTTGAGTCGTAAAAGCTTCCCATTAGAATCTCATCAATAATTTGGCATATCTACGAACAAACTATATAAGGAGAGATTTAATTCTTTAATTTTCTTATTTTTGGACCACCATGTCTGAATTAATTATTCTCTTGTCAAATAATTTCACTTTTTCAGACATTTTTAAAAAGATAAATTCAGTTATGGATAAATTGACATAAGAGATACATTTTTCCATTGTTATAGATTTGATCAGTTAATCCCTCTTTAAGCAGCTGTTTGATATTTTTCTTATGTCATTTCTAGGTGGAGTTAACCCTCTATCAGAGCCCACCAACCAGGGCACTGAAAGAAAAGAGTGACGATAAAAAGGTGAAGGAAAAGGATGAATTTTCACAATACGCTAGCCCACAGAAATTTCAGCATACGTTTCTGAAGTGAGATCATGAGAAAAAGCACTAACGCGAGATATTTATTACACTTGATCGACCTTGACCTGATGAGAAAGCAAAGACGAGATAACGATTAAAGTTTTTTTTTTGTTTTAATTTTTCATTAAAATTAAGCAGCGACTCATGATCCGAAGTCAATCTTTACTTTTCTTTCTCTTTTTACTCCTTTTTCCCATTTCACAGTGAGCAAAAACTTAAATGAATAATCTCTTTTATACTCTCATTTACATTCACTTGACCAATGATAAAAACAATTCTAATTTAGATGGGTAATTAAGATGCAAAAGAAACAAAAGGTATTTGTTATTGAAAGGCATTGATATTTCATAAGGGAAACTTAGAAAAAAAATTGAGAAATGTGAGTTATTAAAGTCTTCTATCACGCAACACTATAGTTTTTGCTAATCCGAACACATTCGTCAAGTTGCATTTAAGGGTATCGAGTTTCTTTTTCAAAGAACAAAAGATTGGTGGGATTTTATTTTTTTATCTTTCCGTCCAGCAAGGGTCGGCAAAATCTGGTTCCGCACCATGTAAGTTTGATACTTTCAACATTTCGTTATTTGTCAAAAATATGCTTCACTTAGAATGGTTAATACTTTGTACCAATAGTTTTTGTTTGTTTAAGTGATATAAATAATGAATATGTTTTTGGTTTGAGGTTTCGATATCTTGCAACTTTTTGACTAGTGTAGTAAAACTTACGTGGTCTTTCTTTTGTCCTCATACAACAGTCGATTTTATTCCAACTTCGGCCCTATATATATATATAGTAAGTGCACACCAGCTGACATATAATTTCTTTCGTATCATCAAATCGCCTGCTTCCATCTCCAGTCCTGTCTCCTCTCACAGAAAAGAAAGAAACATCAAACTTCACCAATCTTTTTGGATGAAAAACCTGAAACACTCTTCGAATTGATCTCCCCTCCCATTATCATCCACCCAACCAAAACCCCATTAGACCGACTTTTTTCTTCTCATCATTACCATCATCATCACAGGCAATGCGGTCTTTTTCTTCCTAAGAAAAAGGTATAATCTTCATCAGCATTAAATCACCAACCCCGTTTTGATATAGCATTTATTTTAGTTATACCACCAATTGTCATTCCTGATGGATCTGATCTTCTCCGCTTGTTTATTCGGTCTGCTCTCCGTCTTCCCAGGTACAATTTTCGAGAACTCTTCCAAATTTTTACGCTGATTGATGAATAGCATTAACGTTGACAGATAGCTTGCATTCATGCAGGAATTTCAGGGACTACATTTACACTAGTAAATAAATGTGAACACACAGTTTGGCCTGGTATTCTTGGCAACAGCCAGTTTGGTAGCACCGGATTCGAACTACCGTCGGGGGGATTCCGATCGTTCCAGGCACCGCCCAGTTGGTCAGGTAGATTCTGGGGCAGAACCGGGTGCACGCCAGACCAAACTACTGGTCAACTTACCTGCCAAACCGGTGACTGTGGTTCCAGCCAAGTTGAATGCAATGGCAAAGGTGCAACCCCCCTGCCACCTTAGCTGAGTTCACGATCGGATCAGGTACCCAGGATTTCTACGACGTCAGTTTAGTCGACGGTTACAACTTGCCAATGATAGTGGAGCCAAGCGGTGGGTCAGGCGGCTCGTGCTTGGCAACTGGGTGCGTTACCGATTTGAACCGGCAGTGCCCGACGGAGTTACAGTTTGGGTCCGGTGAGGCATGTATGAGTGCATGCGAGGCTTTTAAGACTCCCGAGTATTGCTGTAACGGCGCGTTCGGAACACCCGACACGTGTAAGCCTTCCGTTTATTCGGAGATGTTCAAAGCGGCGTGCCCGAGATCGTATAGCTACGCGTATGATGATGCTACGAGTACGTTTACATGTACGGGAGCTGATTATACGATTACATTCTGCCCTTCATCAACAAGGTAACCACTAAGGATAGAAAAATAATGGAATATTTCTTTCTTCTTTATGTTTTTTTTTAGTTAAAATATTTTTGGTTTTCGGGAGAGATCAATTTTTTGGTTAAATTATTTGTTGGTTTTTTTTATAATATTTTGTTTACAGAAAAGAATTAATTAGTTTACCAGTGTTGTAAGGTGGGGTGGTGGGATTCTCAGTTGAATCTGAAGATGTTCTCTTTCTTTTTTAGTGTATTCTAATTTGCTTTCATACGACTTTCTTAAAGCCACACCCACACTTCCTTTTGTAAGGCATAAGCTAACAGGTCATGAGTCAGGACCATTAGCTTGTGCCATACATTAAGGATCTTGCTGTCTCTATTTATTAGCAAATAATGAGCAAAACGAGTCAATTTTTAATATGTACAAATAAATTGGAAAAAGCCATTCCTGATTGACAGAGTAGAATCCCAAAAGAAAACACACAAAGTGCTAAAATGAAATAACTTTGTTCCAATATCTGTATCAGAACAGAATCTCCTTTTTAACGTGATAGATTGTTTAGAATTTTGATTTCAAAAGGCAAAATAGTTACATTTCGGTTTACATTCCGTATTCTCTTTGACTGTCTTTGTTAACTATTTGCTGTAATTTTATGTCTACACAGTCAAAAATCTGCAAGCAATACGACCCCAGCGACAGGAACAGCGGCAACGGCGACAGGCACGACGTACGGATCTATTACAGGGTCAGGAGAGGTCCCGAAGACAGACGACAACGGTTCATGGTTTCCAGATTTTCTTACAGGAGAGTCCTCCAGGACTCTTTCTTCTGCTGTTTTCAGCACCACATTGTTGGCTTCAGCGATTTCCTTTCTGTTCCTCTCTAAATTTAGTTCATAAATTCTCGACAGCTCTCCAACAACACAACAACACAAAGCTGTTTCTTAACAAAAACTAAAGTGGAAACTAATTTGGGATTCTTCTGCATTGTGAGGAAGTGCTGTTCAGGTCCAGATTGTAAAGCCCAATTTTGGCCAGGCCGCTTGTATAGATTATTTGGAAACAAAACTACTAGTACTATTATTTTTTTGTCTTTATATTTTAGTCTTGAAAGAGTCGTACACCAAAAGCAACAAATTAGAAAGGAAAGAGCCTCAGGTCATTATTTTTAATTCATTAACAAGGCAATTTAAAGGTGTTACTTTACTGTGAATCTGAGCAATCTGGTTGGTGTCTCTTGGTGGGTAGCTGATAAAGGAAGCCCCACTTTGCTAAAATTGCAAGCTTGGTAGTTTGATGATTTCATTTAGCCGCAATGAGCCTTGCCATTATGGTGTCTGTGACAATAGGGCCATTCTTCCATTCATTTCCTTTTATGATCGGGACTCCTTTTTGTGTCTAAGAACTAATTGATTAAACATTGCATACTCTCCAGTTTTAGCTCTAGAACCATTGGATCAAACCTAAACCCGACCATGAAAATGCAAAAAAAAAAAAAAACATATTTTGCCTATGAAAATGAGAAAATGGGATTGAAATTTGCAAGTTTTATGTATATATGAGATTGAAAATGAGATTATGACTCTCATCAGGTTATTACTATTTAATCTGTGATCCCCTCGTTTGGATACAAATTACCCAAACTTGCACTTGTGAAATTTGATAAAGTTCTTATAAAAAAAGAAAGTTATTTCATCGTGAAAGTTCAGAGGATAACGAAGGAAAAAGAATCCACTGCCTTTTTCCGCACTCCTCCTAAAGATGTCGATTAAGATCAGCCTTGCTTTTTATCACTTGGGGTTGAGGTGAATTCTTGATCACGGCTTTGAATATTGACTGCTTACTCCTCGACATCTTGTGCGTATTTCGGGACAGACCCGGGGGAAAGATTTGCCTGTAAAATCCTGAACCCTCACCCTCGGAATCTAGTAATGATACTGAGTCTCCGGAAACTACAAAACGAACCCTTAAATTGAATTATTGCATGCCATATCTCAGTTTGGAAGCGAGCATAAATGTCAACATTAACAGAGTTTTTTGGTTCCAATAAAATGTGTATGATGGAGATGGTGTTTTTAAGTCCGGCATTTTTCTCCATGTGCGTGTGGACATGCCACTTGAATCTTTCTTGCTTTGAAGCTTTGAGATAGAAAGATCAAGATTCCCAAAATTGATGAAAGACACGCTTGGTAAAAAGCCCGAAAAAGGCTCCCGTTAAGATTCCCTCTTCAGTGGGTTTTGAGCGGTGAGAAAAATTGGCACACCTGTGTAGGGAACCCCTTCTGGCTGACCTCCCCTCTACGATTTCATAGGAACAAAGCGACCCTTGCTCTAAGGCTTTCTTTCTAATTTCTAAAGAGGCCATCACTATACTAATTTTTTCCCCTGGTTCAAAAGGGTCGAGTGGTCCAAAACCAAAGCCCCCACTTTCCCAAAAGTCAAGGAGAATTTCGCCCTTGCATGACACACAGAATAAGATTGAGCCGCAAAGGAGGCGCTTCCAAGTTGTTCAAGGGCAATACTGTTAAGGGGCTTTTGACGAAGATTCCTCTGTTGAAGCTCTAACACAGCAATGTCCGAACCATATTTCAGAGTTTCAATTAGTGCGATGCTCAGATGGCATGGTCTCACCCCTTTTGTATTTAACAGGGTAAACAAATTGAAATGAAAGCAACGGAGATGAAGTATGGTTCGTCTTCATCCAGTGAAGGGCATGAAATTTGGACGAATGGGAATCAGTCTTAGATAAAATGTAAAGCAATGGCAGGTGATTAAAATAAACCAAGGACAATATAATGGTCTAATCTCCAAGGAATCATATCTATTTCTTTTAATCACTCTTTTCGGGAGTGCTTCCTTTGTTTATTCGTTGGGCGGCTCCGATAGGAAGGCAGCCAATGAGTAGATTTGCCCCTCAGAAATTGTCATATAAAATGTGGAATCTTTTTGTTCGTCAAAAGTTTCAGAGCGATTTGCTGCATTAAATAAAATGATTAATTTGCATCGTTAACTTAGCCATCGGATACTAAAATTCATAATTATCCAAGAAAAGGAAAAAGGTGACGTGTGAGCCAGCTTTTTTCCTGAAGTCTAAGCCCAGAGATAAGCAAACGGATGGAAGAAGGACTCAGTTTTTTTTAGCAGACTCAGAATGGAGATGGGGGAAGGCCTTTCTACCTGATTCCACATTAGGCCTCGTGGCCACAAGACGCCATGGCTTGGAAAAGCCCGTATTACTACTAAGTGCCCGTTTAATTTAAACTATTTTAAACTTATTTACTATTTAAAAGTAAAAATTAAATTAAATAAATTTTATAAAAAGTTTTTTAAAAAATAAAATCTAGAAAAAAAGTTAAAAAAATTCAATAAAAAACTTTTTCTTTTTTTTTTAAGAAAAAAACACACCAGCTTGAGAATTATTTTTTTCTAAAAAATTCTTCTCTCAAAAAATACTATCCCTCTTTCCCAATCGATTTTCCTCTTCTTTCTCCCTTTCTACAAATCATCATTTTAGTTTTTTTATATTCTTACAAAAATTTTAAAAAAAATTATAATTTAAAACTACATTCGGGTATTATTTTTATTTTATTTTTTTTATTTTTAAAACTCTCTTTATTAATTGATATTTCTCAATTTATTGTTTGATAAAACAATTATATGATGTTTATTTATTTTTAACTTTTTTATAATGAATATAATATTTGATGATTATTATTGAAATAATTAATCAAATAAGTCACTCGTTGTTAAGATAAATTAAATAAAAATTAAGATAATATTTATTAATTATAGTTATTAAGATAATATTATTTATAAAGATAAACTTTGTTGATAAAGACATTAATAGCTAAACGTAATTTTTCTAAAATATTACTCCCACTTTATACTTTTCTTTTCTTTTTTTGAATTCTCCTTCATTGTTAAAGTTAAAAAATTCTACTAGCCAACTCTTTGTTTTCTTTCATCTCTTTTTATATAATTTATTATTAATTATAAACTTTATATTATATAATTTTTTTATATTTTCAAATTTTTAAAATTAATTTTTTATTTCAAATAAAAAATTAATAATTAATAAAAAAATATTTATTAAATATTTTTATGATACTTTTAATTAAAATTAAAATTATATAAATTATTTTATCAAATAGTTTATTTATAAAACAAAACTTATATAAAAAATAAATTTACTAAACAATTTTAATTTAATTTTAAAAATAATTATTTTTTATAAAATTTTATAATAACTTTTAAATTAAAAAAAAATTAAACCTAACATGCTCTAAATAAATTTAGAACACCTCTGGAGTCTCGAGGCTTTCGCCCCAGTTGACATCAAACGAAGTTGTTAAAAAACGACCATAAATAGTTGAAAATCTGAAAAGTATTAACACGCATTAAAAGAGAAATAAAAATTGCACACAGCTTTAATTTCAGCACCCCTCGACATAGATTAGAGGCTAAAGACAAAATTCCTGGCAACTATGGCTACATTAACTCTAGTTTCTAATGTTTTCTTTGATCCAAGTTTCAGACTTAAAATGCATTATGATGCAGTTTCTTCAGGTTCTCTTAAGAGATCAGAGTAGAGAGGGAAAAATAAAAAACATATCCCGAGGCTTCAAACGATCTACAACTCATCCTTGAGATCAGTGTATGCCTCATTGCTGGCTGGTTCAGCTTCGCCCTTTGAACTGCCTAATCCTTCTTTTGTCTCTGTCTCCGTCTCAGTTTCTTCTACATCATCCTCCTCCTCAATGGTTGCATCGGGACTGATATTTAGGCTAGATTTCACTGTGCTGTAGATGTGTGAGGCAAAATCCTTGGGATCGGGTAGATTGAAGCCACTCTCCATTAGAGCTGTCTGGTAAATGAGCTGAGCCGTTCGCTTCACACCCTCATCCTGAAAATCCAGCAAATGATTTTGTTATATATAGAGACTAACTAAATGCATTTAATTCCTACAAGTTGGTTAACGAGTGCATGCAGGACCAGAATACATCCCAGTTTCAGAACTGGGACATGGTAAATTGTTCATCCATACAAACTACACATTCATGCCCCTGGAACACAGTGTCATTGAACATGCGTGTTTCTATTTACATATGTACGTACCTCAGGGTCCTTAACAACTCTCTCACGAAGCTCCTTGATGATCGGGTGCCTAGGGTTGATTTCAAGCACCCTCTTGCCGCGCATGTACGCCTGCTTGCTAGCATCCGATAGGGTTTGAGATTGCATGATTCTCTCCATATTAGCACTCCATCCAAACTTTGATGTAACAACCACACAAGGAGTGTTGTCCAAACGGTTACTTATCTTCACATCATCCACATTCTCGCTTGTAAGGGCACCCTTCCACCATTTGGTTAGTTCCTTGAATGACTCCTTAAGTTCCTTGTTCTTTGAGTCTTTCCCAATTTTCAAGCCCTCCTTGGATACATTTTGGAACTGTTTGCCATCATAATCCATCAAGTATTGCATCAGGTACTCATCAACAGGATCTGTGAAGAAAATAACCTGCAACAAGAAAGGCCATTTATCACATAAGAAAACAAGACAAACACATATTAGAGAAATAAAGTAAATAGAAGAAAATATGTGAAAAGGATGGTTTTGAATCAAGTAGGTAAAATGTAAATATCGAAGTTAATGGCAAATGTTTTGCAGTACCTCATAATTTTTCTTCTTAAGCCTCTCCAAGAACGGAGATTTTTCCAGCTGTTCCTTGCTGGTGCCTGTAATGTAGAAAATATCCTTCTGTCCGGCTCTCATTCTAGAGATGTACTGATCTAGTGAAGTCAATTTACCATCTGACTTGGTGCTGCATGAAATTCATATACCATTAGTCATTACAAGCAGATTGCCTCAATAAATTAGTCAAAGAAACATAAATCAAGGCATACGCCATTAGTCAAAGAAATTAAAGATTGCCTCAATAACTAAATGCTAAGGGGAAAAAACATAAATCAAGTCAAACACCTCTCAAATCGAAGGAGTTTTGCCAAGCGATTTCTGTTGGTTGCATCCTCAATGATACCAAGTTTAATGGATTTTCCAAACTCATTCCAGAACTTAGCATATTGACCCTTTTTCTCGTCATCGTCGGTGCCAGATTTTTCAACTTCTGCATCACCATCAATATTCAGCTCCAATACTATCCCAGAAAACACTTGGAATAAAAGAGTTTTATTTTGGAAAAGTCATTAGTCATTAGGCTATAGTCTGGAGAATTATTAGTAAATCAAATTCCAAGTAAGTATAAAAGAGCAGTTATAACATGCCTTTCTCATCTTTGCCACTGGACTCATCAGGATCCTCCTCAGCAATTTTACGAATCATATCAAGGGCTTTCCTAATGAGTTTCTTCTTGATTGTTTTCAAACTGCTGTGGGCTTGCAGCATCTCTCGTGATACATTGAGTGGTAGAGTATCAGAATCAACAAGACCCTGCTCGACGGATTATCCATTGAAAAACCAATCAGATCACCAGAAAATATGTCTCAAAAACCTCATTAGTGCAGATTCAAGTCAACTAAAAGAACTTAGAATATCTTCAATTACCTTCAAAAAGTTAAGATACTTTGGTATAAGCTCATCAAATTCATCAGAGATAAAAACTCGTCTAACATACAACTTCAAGTTGGCTTTGTTGGAGTTATAATAACTCTCATACAGATCATGAGGAGCCTTAGGAGGCACAAACAAAACAGCCTTGAACTCAACATCACCTTCTGCAGTGAAGTGGCTCCAGGCCAAGGGCTTCTCATCACCAAAGTCCTGCAGAGAAACACAAATATACAACAATAAATGAGGAGAAATTATACTTTGAGAAGGTTAGAAACTTCTCTACGGTGTTCTTCAGCACTCTGGACCTAGGAAATTTATGGCAAACTACCTTCACTAGAGACTGATAGAATTTTGTGTATTCCTCCTCTGTCACCTCCTTTGGACTGCGCAACCATATAGCTTTCACATCATTCAGAAGCTCCCATTCATTAGAAGTTTCCTTCACCTTCTTTGTCTTTGGTTTCTTCTCAGTGCCGTCATCCTCACTTTTCTCAGTATCTTCATCTTCCCCTTCGTCAGAAGTGCTATCAGCTGTTTGTAGCAATAAAAAGAATAAAAACAAAAAGATGATCAGAACATGCTTCCTATTATAGCATTAAGAGGAAATGGTATCAGCAAGTCTAAATAAAGATTAATAGGCTACAAAACCATATCAGCAAGTCTTAAATTAACAATAACAGACTGGCTTTCAGTGATACATACAAGTTTCCTCCTCATCACTTGACTCATCTTCATCGGCAGGTACCTCAACATCAACTTCTTTGGTTGCCCAGATATAGATGGGGAAGTTGATGAATTCAGAATATTTCTTCACCAATTCCTGCAGACAAATACCTCAGCATGTTTTATTATTCCTATAATCCATCAAACTACAAGTTTATGAAGATAAAAATACAGAGGATGCATGACAGATCAAATAATTCCCAAATAAATTCAGGAGACCTACAATAAAGGTCATGTACGCAAACAAGACTTAAGCTATACTAACCTTCAATTTTCCCTCCTCCAAGTACTCCTGAGCTTCATCCCTGAGATGCAATCTAATCTCAGTACCACGTCCCAGTGGTTCATTCCAAGTATCCTCAGATATTGCAAATGCCCCATCAGCCTTTGATTCCCATACATATCTGAAAATCAAAAGATATTCATCAATAATTATTTAATGATCAGTCAAACACCTCTATAACACCTACATTAAACTCAGAAGACTCACTGTTTGTCATCATTGTGTTTACTAATGACTTCAACATAGTCTGCCACCAGATATACAGAGTAGAATCCAACTCCAAACTGCCCAATCAGGTTAAGATCTCCACTGCTCTGCATTTTCTCAACAAATGCTGCATACAAAAGAAAAAATCAATTATTATGTCATTAATACTTGAATCAAATTTTATTCTGCTTTAACAATAGCAATTGAAGCAAATAAACCTAAGACTCACTTACCAGAAGTTCCAGACTTCGCAATTGTTCCCAAGTTCTTGATTAAATCTTCTTTGGTCATTCCTATACCTCGGTCACGAAGTGAAAGAATTTTCTTCTCTTTGTCCAACTTAATCTGCAATGCCATCGCGTTGTAAGGCTCAAACAAGATACAGTTGTTCTTTACATGCATCAATATTGACACAAATTCTCCATTTACATGCTCATTTTACAGCATTATAGTAATTCTCCCTAAAATTATTGGTTAACCGAGTTTTCTATATTAATATTCTACAACACAATGTTCTAACGTGTAACACTAACCTGGATCTCCAGCTTGGCAGTGTCACCTTCACCCAAAACTTCTTTGTCTGTGAGTGAAAGGAACCTAATCTTGTCCAACGCCTAAAATTAAAAAAGAAAAAATCCATTCAAAAATTAAGTTCAAAAATAATAACTCAAAACAATTCAAAAAAGAAAGACAGAAAGCATACATCAGAAGCATTGGATATCAACTCCCTCAGGAAAATATCCTTGTTGCTATAAAGAGAATTGATAATAATATCCATAAGCCGAGACACCTCAGCCTGGAACTCAAACTTCTCCGCATTACTGCGAAGCGATCTCGCAGAGATCGATTCCGATTCTCTGAAAAAATAAAAAGAAACGAAAATATTTACAGATTCAGAATATAACAAATAAAGCTAAAAAGTAATGAACAGCATATTCTAAAACAGAACCATACCAACCTTTTAACTACATCAGAATCAGTTTGTAAACCGTTAGGCACAGCGCCGATCTTTTCCTCAACTTTTGGAGGATCTACGGCTCCTTCCTCCGCATTTGCTTGTACTTTTCTCCCTGAAACAACCGTAGATCCAGATTCAGCATTCGAAAGCTAATATAATCGATAAAAAAAATTCTGGAAACGAAAAACATAAAACACGTGAGCTAGCCTTGATCTGAGAGGAGACTGAGAAGGCAAAGAAGAATCAAAGCGGAAGGGATCGCCCACTTCCTCATTGTTTGCTTCGGCTTCTTTTACTAGTAGCTTCGACTCAGTGGAATAATCAGTTAAGATTTGGTTATCTATTGGAAATGTTGAGTCGGTTCGCGAGTTTTTATATAGCGAAGGTTTTAGTCATGGGGAAGCTTTAGACCTTGCGTGGATTGGACTACTAGGGACTGAAGCTGTTGTTAGCAGTGTTTCGATTGGTTAGCGGTGCCAGCATGGAGGATCGAACGGTTAAGAGTTTTGCTCATCGGACGTGGAGAAATTTTATTGGGTTCTCTTTGTCTCTTCGACGTGGAGAAGCCGAGTGTTATGGCCGGCCCCACGAGAAGACTTCGGCACCTGGAGCCCACTTGACCGATAGATCGTCAACGGTGGATGATTTAGCGGTTTTGATTTTGGAAACGTGGCGTATAACGATTGGATGTTAATTCCTCGCTTGACGTGGATGAATTAAAATTTCTAGATTGTTCTACGGGCATGTTTGGTGGCGGGAATATCCGTACTCCAACCACGGACTATAGTTTCCTGCTTTAAGTTCGGTAAATTTTTCCCTTTTCAAATGTCATTGATCATTTATCTACCCATAAGAATTAGAGAGTCAAACTAGTATACCATATTTATTCTTGAATTCACCATACTTATGAATGATTAACCATTGATTTATTATCTTCTTCTCATTATATGTTTAGAATAATTCTTGAAACAATAAATGTGCATATAATCATAATAAGTTATACGAGCTTTTAAGAGAATAATGATTAGTAGCATTTCAACTTTGTGTTAGATGGAATTGTAAATATATTTTTTTATTTGTTTTAAAATTATAAAATATAAAATTTAAGATAAATATAAAAGATAAATACTAAAAAAATAACCAAATTGTTTTAAATAAGATACAACATTTTAAAGGTAAGAGGAAATCGGATTAAAATAAAATTTGAAATTTGAGTAATAACACTCTCTTTTAAAATTTTAAAAAAAATTGAGGAGTTTAAATCTAACAAATCAACCAGCTCAGTATATATTTGTTAAAACCAATATATATCAAGTTTTCCTATTTTATGTTAATATAACATAATTCTTTTATGATAAGTTTACATTATAATTGAAACAATAAATGAAATTTACTGGGGGATGAGATTTGGATACAATTTAGTTCCTTTTGGTTTAGAAAACTATATATATACTAAGCTTTTGAAAAAATATTTTGTTTTATTTTTCAATAAAATTATAAAGCTAATGGCCTAAGGCCATGGAGGGGATTATTTGATAGGCTCAATCTCCATATCCGACTGAGATATCATTTTAATACTCGAAAAACAAATATTATTAAAATAAAAAAAGAAATTGCTTTGATTCAAAGTTACTTCATTTTGTGTTATTTTTCTCTTCAGCAGAAAACATAAGCATGGCCTAAAGATAAATTTAAGTCTATTTAAAAAATTAATGTCATGATTTATGACTTGGGGTCATCGACCACATGATTTTGGCACCATGGAAAGAAGTCGAAAAGTGGAAGATTCTCAGCAAGTGCAATTACATATCTGTCAAAGTCTTCATCGCGTTCGCTTTTCAAGCCTTCTAATGACTCGTGTTGATCGGGGTAGTCTTTTCATCTAGTGTCCTAGCACTTTCTTTGAAGAAATTGGTGCAATGATTTGTTCAAAAGACCCGCCATCCCGGCTAATAAAAGGAAAGGAATGAGGTGTTTCCATTTTTTTATGGAGAGGGACAAAGTTATGTGTATAAACCAAATACACTTACCCAAAACCATATTGAATTATCTTTTAATCAAATAATGTCATTTATAAATACGTAAAATAATATTTTTAAAATAAATATTTTAATTTTTTTATTAAAAATATAATAATATTTGATTTAAAAACAATACTAAAAAAATAAATGTCTATAGTTTACATATTTTTTAATTACGATGATTCTACTTGTAATTTATTAGTAAAATAATAACAATTATCAGTTGTTAAAACAACCAAAAAAAAAAAACCAAGAAGTGAGATCTGATTCAGTATGGGCTATAGGCTATATGAAGCACAGGCCCATCATTAGGTTTTGAGCTCCAATAAAGCTCTGCTCCAGAGTAGCAAGAGGAGACCTCCGATTCTGAACCCGACAAGCAATTAATTGTCTCCTACTACTTAAGAAAAAAATTGATTTTTCTAGCTTAAATGCTTTTGAATTATCATAATTTTACCCGTAAAAGTAACTAATTAACATGATATATGGGATTGAACAGTAAAAAAAGGACGATTTCGAGATTGTGTTTTTTCTTTATAACTATTAAACGTAAATACACTGAGGAAAGTGAATGAATTTTTAAGATAATGGAGAAATTAATCAAATTAAGTTTGTTGATAATTATGAATAAGTAGAAGAGTAACCGCGTTCTCGGGAGTGTAAATTTTTTTAAATAATTGATTGCAAAACTTTTGTATATAAATTTAAAATAGTATAATATAAAATTAATTATAAATTAAAATTAAGTTGATTCTATTACTTGAAGCTATCTCAGTATTTAAATGGTGTGAATAATATTGGTTTATAATCATTTGAGAAGTTAATTAACGTATAATCAATTTTCAAAGTAATAAATTCAGCTTTATTAATTCAATTTGAATGAATTTCATGATATTGAATCTAATAAAAAAATTTTTAAAATTTGCTTAGAGTAATATAAATATATTTTTATTTTCCTTTTATCGGAAAACTCTGAAGGAGGATAGGAAAGTAAAATAAGATAAGTGAAAGAAGGATGGAGAGGGAGGGCACAAAAACATAAGTGATGGTTGTTTTTAAAGGAAAATCTTGAGAATTGAGTGAGAAGAAAAAAGAAAAATAAAATCTCATTTCATTAAAATTGAAAAAATATTTTAAAAGTAAAATAAGTGAAAGAAGGAAGAGAAAGAGGGGCATAAAAACATGAGATTTTAATTAGAGGAAGTGGTAGTTGTTATTAAAGGGAAATATAAGGAATTGAGTGAGAAAAAAAAAGAAAAATAAAATACCATTTTATTATAATTGAAAAAAAATTATTTATATGTGAGAAGTGACTGTGAGACTCCTGATATATTATTAAAAAGCATAATAAAAAAAATCTAGCCAATAAAAAAAAGAAAAAAATTTAAAAATTAGAGCTCAGGAGAAATTGAACCTAAACTAATTAATGGTTTTGCTAAGAATCTTATTGCTATTCCAAAAGAAGTTGTTTAATTTAATTAGGAATGACAAAAATATATATCTTAAATTATATATATATGATTTAAAAAAAATAAAAAAATTAAGAGATGACAGTGAATATAGTTATTAGTATTATTATTTACTTCAGGGTTTTTTATATATAAATTACGCTTCTCAAATTTATTTATTCAACTCTAGTCATCAATTTTAGAAGTCCAATAACATCAAACAGAAAGAGTAACATTCATACAAAAGCAATAAAGTATGTTTAGAAACGGAAAACCACTTAAATAAAATAGTTTATCTCGTTAAGGGAAAATGAATCACAAATATGTCAGAGAAATTATAGTATTTAATAGACATAAAAGTTTTCTTAATTTAAACTTGCTTATGAATATATTGACATTAAAATATAAGTAAAAACATAAAACTATTGAAATAAGACATTTTATCAAAGTAAAAATACTCAAAACAATCAATAATTCATTGAAAATTAAACTTCATATCCTTAAAAAAAAAAAAAGTTCACATGAATAAACCAAAATGCCTGTAAAATGTCCAGAAGTCCATAAAAATCATTGTCTCCTTAAAAAACAAAGGTGCCCATGTAACATTTTGATAAGACAGCTATATTCCTTGCGAAAATGAGACAGTCAAGGGGTAAAAGACCAAAAAACCCTCAACATTCTCTAAAATATCGAAACTCCATAAAAACCTTATGAGAAGACAGCAAACCTCAAAATATTTTTGCAAAACACCAATAAAAGATAAGCAAGTAAATTATAAACAAATAAAATTACCTTCAATATATTCTAAAATACTCGAAACTTCATCCGTGAAAAAAATCAAATAAACACTTTCAAAAAATAACAAAATACTACATATGTCTCAGAGACAATTCAATCCAAATCAAGTTACCACTTGTCAAACATGTTGCATATGTGTCAACTAATTAGCCTATTTAAAGACAATAAATAACAAAATAATACACATGTATTGGAGACAATTCAATTCAAATAGAGCCAAATAATTAAGTTATAAAGTGTCAACCAATAAGCCTATTTAGAGGTAACTTTTAATATATGTAGAAACAGATAAGAAAAACAAGTATAAGTTGTTAAAAAAAAAAAGAAAAAGAAAAAATCAGAAGGTAGATCTGATTCAGTATGAGCCAGAGGGCCATGGTTAGGTTCTGCGGTCCAAGTTCCAAAATCCAAATTTTTTCATGGACCTGTATCTAACCAGGCTATCAGCTCATTCTGAGCCAACCCAATTATTAAAACGACGCGTATTACATAAAAGTTAGGGTTTATGGGTTTTAGTCCTGAAGCAAAATCAAAGACACCGTTAACGTCTCTGGCTTCATTTGGCCTTCCCTCGGTCAGAAATTCCACTTCCACACCGCGGAACGAAACTCGCTTGCTCCGCATTCTACTCATGGCTCCGAGTTTCATATTCGAAGCACCCAGCGATGAAGAACCCGAGTTCGAGGAATCCGAGGAAGAAGACAATGAAGAAGCAGAGGAAGAAGAAGGAGCAGAAGCAGAAGAGAAACCTTCTAAACCGAAACGCAAGTCTCAATCACCATGGGACTTCGCTTCTTTCTCCGAATCCGTAGCAGAAGAACACGCACGCCGTGGAACCACCTCCATCGATTTCAAAATCTCCAAAATCCTCCAACAAAGCTCTGCTCCAGAGCAGCAAGAGGAGATCTCCGATTCCGAACCCGACAAACAAGTAATTCTCTCTCATTGCTCTATTCTTTGACTTTTAAATTTTAAAATTCGTTTTGTTTTGGATTAATATCTGTTTTCTATTTATCAGGTGGATTATAGATCAGAAGATGATGATGAGGAAAAGAGCAATGCAGGTGAGAGTGAATCGTTCTTCGCGCCATCCGAAGGAACGTCCTTTCATGCAAATTCTTTCATGGAGCTCAATCTTTCGCGCCCTTTGCTTCGAGCTTGTGAGGCGTTGGGTTACACTAAGCCTACGCCTATCCAGGTCTCCATTTTCACTTCATTTTATAAATTTTTAATTCATTATTTAAGTTTTCTCGAATGAACCGTTTGCCTATTTCTGTTATAGGCTGCATGTATACCCTTAGCCTTGACCGGGCGCGATATATGCGGCAGCGCAGTTACTGGTTCTGGGAAGGTGTTTTTCTTTTGATCTTCATCGCTTTCTATTCCGCTAATTTTTTGATTGGATATTTGATTTGTTTTCAAATGCTTAAATTTTTAATCCTTATGCAGACGGCTGCCTATGCGTTACCTACACTAGAAAGGCTGCTATTCCGTCCTAAACGGATTTCAGCAATACGGGTTCTTATCCTTACTCCGGCAAGAGAGTTGGCGGTGCAGTAAGTAGACATAATACTTTGAACAATTTCTTGTTCTATCACAGATTTATTCGGGATTGTGGTTATGCTTTGTTTGGGCTTTGTGTAAGGGAATTTAGAACTTTTGCTAATGCAATTATGTTATCATGAGCTAGTGGATATCAGTTTGTAGATTTGCATACTTGGATAGTTTATTGCAAAAATTTGTGAGGCTTTACAGTTAAATCTTTTTAGGCTTCAAGCTTTATGGAAAACTATAAATATCTTTAATTTGTATTTGCGGTGATTCATTAAGGTGTAAATCTTACTTCTTGTTCATATGTTTCAGGGTTCACAGTATGATAGAGAAACTTGCTCAGTTTACTGATATTAGATGTTGTCTGGTTGTTGGTGGGCTATCATTAAAGGTTTGACCTGTTGAGATTTCCATCCTTACTTGGCTAAATTTGCAATCACCTTTGATCCTGGCAAAAGGATATTCCTCTGATGCTTTCATTACTCCTTTTTATGTGTTTCTTTGTCTTTAACTCAGTTAATATTGCATCCACTTATTTCAGTCAATAAATGTTAATCACCCCTTTCTTAACTTTTTGAACCTTTTGCCTGGTTTCTGTAACTGATATCATTGAAACTTTTGTAATGACAAATAAAAGGATATTTTTTTCAGATGAATACAGAGCCCTTCTTATACAGCCTGCTTACTTGAAAGTTGATATTACCAATTTAAATAATTATATGTATTTCTATGCTTATCTTGTCCTCTATTCTTTGATGTTGTCTTTATACTAGGCACAAGAGTCAGCTTTGAGATTAATGCCTGACATTGTTGTGGCTACTCCTGGACGCATGATAGACCATTTACGCAATTCCATGTCTGTGGATTTGGACGATCTTGCAGTTTTGATCCTTGATGAGGCAGATCGTCTTCTAGAGCTTGGATTCAGTGCTGAAATTCATGAATTGGTACCTCCTTCTTACATATCTATTTCTATATATGAGTTGTAATGATAAGTGAATATATTGAATTCATTAAATGACGTGGACAAGTGGTTTATTATTGACTTCCTAAATTGACGGGCTTTGTATAATTCTTATGACGTAGTAGGATGCTGAGGTAAAGCTGCTATCCCTTTTGGAAGCAGTAATAGTTTATTCTGCCAGGAGTAATTAAATGGAAATATGTAGATGAACTAGTTCCTTTTTCATTTAATAGCAATAATTTTCACTTACTAATCTACCTACTTATGTTACCTGCTTTGAATTGAATTTGTTTCTTTTCACTTGTATGTGATCTGCTGCAACTTATCTACAGGCCCGTCTTTGTCCTAAAAGGAGACAGACTATGCTGTTTTCAGCTACAATGACAGAAGAAGTTGATGAGCTTGTCAAGCTTTCTTTGACCAGACCCTTGCGTCTCTCAGCTGATCCATCAGCAAAACGGCCAGCAACATTGACTGAGGAGTAAATTTCTTATTAATTTTCAGTCTGTTTTGCTTGCTGTTTTCCACTGTTCTATATTCTGACTATGTTATCATTAATATTACTTGTGCAGGGTTGTAAGGATACGTCGAATGCGTGAAGTAAATCAAGAAGCAGTTCTTCTGTCATTGTGTTCAAAGACTTTCACATCCAAAGTGATCATCTTCAGGTCTTTATTACACATACGTAGATGATCGTGCTGATTTGACTATTTATATCAATTAGGATACTCAGATGTTTTGATACTAATGTCACATTTCATTAATTTGCTGTTTCTTTATGGTTGACTACACTTGTTCTTACTTCTGAGGAAAAACTTAGAATCAATACTGAAAATATGATTTGTTACTCTGTTATTTCAGTTTAAAATATAACCAGGTTTTGTGCTGACGAGTGTTCTTTACCCCCTAAATCACTGGTCAAACCCTTTTTTCATCCTTTTTGGTCATCCTGTCCATGAAAGCTGCCAACCTTGTCGTCAAACTTTGTCAATTATATGACTTTAGAAATGATAGTCCATCTCATTTGGCAGTGGAACCAAGCAGGCTGCACACAGGTTGAAGATTTTGTTTCAGTTGGCTGGCCTTCAAGCTGCTGAGCTTCATGGAGATCTTACTCAAGTCCAGCGCCTTGATGTAAGTAGATTCTATAGGTGTTTCTGAGTACTTGCTCCCTTTGGGGGTGAGGCTTCTTATTAGGTATTGGAGTAGCTTTGAAAAATGCTTTTCCTGGTTTCTTGGGCTTCTTTTTTTTCTTCTTTTTCCCCTGCATTTTGGTTATCTACTTTTCAATGATTGCTGTTCATGTAGGCCTTGGAACGTTTTAAGAAGCAGGAAGTTGATTTTTTAATTGCCACTGATGTGGCTGCTCGAGTAAGTAGATATTCTAAAACCCATCTCCAATGTCCTCAAAAGTTTGGGACTGCCATGTGCCTTTGTGTGATAGATCCTTGCCATTGTAAAGGGTCAACTCCTAAGTCTTGAATAATTACATGCATATGTCCCAATATGTCCAATACTTTCGGCACTTCTAGCTGTATTATCTCCTGACACTTCATTCTGAATGGTTGTAATTGTAGGGACTTGATATAATTGGTGTTGAGACAGTTATTAATTATGCTTGTCCTCGAGATATTACGAGGTAGAATCCACACTCTTAGAAGCATGTATTACCAGCATGGACTATCTTTCTCTAATGAACAAATTCTTTGGAATTTCTTTTCTTCAATGTGCAAGATGCTCAATTTGCGACCGGATGGCTCTGTTATTTTTTTTTTCTTTATGCAGCTATGTTCACCGAGTGGGTCGGACAGCAAGAGCAGGTAGAGAAGGATATGCTGTTACATTTGTGACTGACAATGATCGATCTCTATTGAAAGCAATTGTGAGTCATATTGTTCCTGGTCTGTAATGGGCCTGTTTTAACTTTTATTTGCTGCTTCTTTGGATCCTAGACACAGAGCATTTAGTTTCTGCTTCATGAAAGTTTTGGTATGAGAAGTGATTATGCATGTTATTAGTGCTGGTTCTTGTGGTGGTAAAGAATTATGATGTCCTGAATAAAAAGATTACTTATGATTATGAAACTTCAAATTTAAAAGATGCTTTAAGGCCAAAATATCTTGCTTTGACTCCAATACTTTCTTAAAGTTCGATTGCATCAACAAATCTAAAACAGTTCCCCCTATTGGAATAAGTAGTTGAAACATTTCCTATCAGAAATTTGAAATTTCTCTTGCTTGTAACTCTATATTGGGTGTTCAAATTTGATAGGCAAAGAGAGTAGGTTCAAAGTTGAAGAGTCGGATTGTTGCAGAGCAGTCTATTGCTAAGTGGTCTCAGAAAATTGAGGAGATGGAAGACAAAGTGGCTGAAGTTATTGAAGAGGAGAGGTCTGGTTTTTTTCATTTTCAAAGTTATTTCTGTTGTTTTCTTTGTACTGCTGTGATAGATTATGATTATCTTCAGGGCAGAGCGAGCCCTAAGAAAAGCTGAAATGGAAGCAACAAAGGTATTTGATCTGCACTGATTCAAGCTATTTTTACTTAGATGTCTCAGAAAATATAGCCTTACATTTCTACTGATTCCACACTTCTATGTTATTATTTGACAGTTTATATGTTTAATTTTTCAATGGCTGTCTGTATCAGAGCCTATTGTTTTCTCATGTTTAACTGCACTGTTTAGTATATGTAATCTCTTGTGCTTCCATGACACAAGGCTGAAAATATGATCACACATAAGGATGAAATTTACGCACGACCTAAAAGAACCTGGTTTATGACTGAAAAGGAGAAAAAGCTTGTAGCAAAGGCAGCAAAGGCAAGCAATCTTTGATTTGAGTTTTGATTTGCATGTATTGCTGTCCCTAGTCCGTAAGTGGGCATACACAATTTGTATTTAATAGAATTGCATGTTTAGCTAATGTGATATGACAGAGTTTTGTTGATGACATGGCATTATATCATTTGACAGGCATCTGTAGAAACAGAAAAAGGTTCTGCAAATGCTGTCATCAGTGCCCAACAGGCGGAGGACCTTAAGATGAAGGAAAAAAGGAAACGAGAGCGTGAGGTTGTACAGTGTTCTCATTTCAAACTTGCTTTTATAACTTTTGCATGGTGCACACTGCTAACATCTATTGAACAGAAAAATTTACCTCGGAAGAAACGTCGAAAACTGGAAGCAGTGAGAGAAATGTTGGAGGATCAAAGTGAAATGAATGAATCAGAAGTATGCATCTCTTCCTTTATTGGAAATCAAATCCATTTTTATGCTGTATAAAGCATATGCTTTTAAATATGCACTTCATCTAGGTTTCTCTTTTCCTTCTTGGCTGCCAAAATTGACTGCTGCCCCAAGTTTCTTGCTCAACATTGAAACATGTTTTACTGTTCAATTATCTGTTTTTTTTTTTGGTGTTATGGCTACCTAGTTTTTTTTTTTTTTTAATTTCATTGTGGCATGTGGTACTCATATATGAGAACTGCAGGGTAGTGGAAAAAATAAGAAAGAGAAGGAAGGGATATCTTTGGTTGACTTGGCTTACAGGCGAGCAAAAGCTGTAAAAGCTGTAAAGAAGGCTGTAGATTCTGGCAAAATTGTGAAGAAATCCAACAAGAAATCGAAGCATGCTAACCAAAGAACTCAATCAAGGACTGAAGAGATGCGGGAGCTATTCCAGAATGACATGAGTGAGAAAAGGCAGAAAAGTACTAGTGGTGCAGGAAGGAAAAAGTCCAAGAGTTCATTTAAGAGCAAATCACGGTATGAAACATGATATATTTCTCTTATCATTTTTCGGACTTGTTTTCCGAAGATCTATATGAACCTTTTTTCTGCATTGAAATCAATTGGGAGATCTCAATTGGGGTCTTACACTAGTAGTGGTCATTTATCAAATCTGCCGAAGTACCTTCTGCAATTTACCGAATGGCAGTTTAGTATGGTATTATTGTAAATCTTTTCCTTGTATTTTATTGTTTGCTTGTTTATTGTTGGTATCAGTTCTACATTTCAAAATGCTAGAATATTGTTTCTCACTAATGGGATTATTTTATTTCTTTTCCAGTTACAAGCGCAGGTAGCACAAGTACGACTACCTACTGGGTACCAAAGTTTGCAGCTATTTATGCTGGTGGGAGCATGCTATGGGTCATATGGTCCAGTCAGTAGACACTGCCAGAAGTGACGACAATGATCAGGATCTGCACCGATGACGAGGCAGAAGGAGGATGTCTGTGTTGTATACTGTCATTATAGAATTAGCTTTCAAATACTGCAAGGTATTCATTGTAAAATGTAAATGTTTTCGAAAATGCGTTTGTTTTCATAGAACCAAACGGACGATTACATCTGCAATGAAAATCAATTTTGTTCAAATAGGTATTGAAGTCGACCCATCGGCCTTCATGGGGAAGCATGTTTCGCAATAGCCCAACATATACCAGTCTAAATCCAAAATGCTTTTACAATAAGAATTGTATTAACAAAACATCTCGTAACTCGAAAAGAGGATCGATGCATGCTATGTGGACGTTGCATAGAAGAAACCAAAAAGATAAATGTGACGGAGATTTAGTTCATTAGTCTATAATTTTGCTTTGTTTTGCCTTTTTTCCTATAGTTTCTGCTAAAACCATAGCGGTTTGTTTCTTTGTTTTAGCAGTATTCAGTGCTTTAGGATAAATAAATAAACGCATCCAAAGAGCAGAGAACAATTTGACAAACTGAAACGAGACAATGTGAAGCACAGTATGCGCCAATTTCAAGCAGTCAAATGTGTGAAAATCTGTCATGTTAATAACCAAAATTGTTTGCCAAAAGAAGAAAAAAGATTAGTAGAAGAGCTCAGTTTCTTTAAATTTCTTTGACATATATGGAAAATAAGTTACAACTACATGTACCAAGCATTCTATGGTTGCAATGGCCTTCTATGGAACACAAAAAGGGAAACAAGAAAATAAGCCAAAAACTAAAACAATTAAACCTAATTTTACCCTCCCTTCGGCAATCAATCTCATGAATCATGTTACATTCATAATTCCCCTGTTTTATTCAGTTCAAACTCCCCTCCCACGAAAGCCAATCGGCCCTTGATTTTTCCAGGTATCTTTGGCAATGCAAGCATCAATTAGCTTGGACTTATGAAATGATCCCAAGAGAGGAAGGAGCAACATAAATATGAACTTACTATTTCCATGGAAATTGGTGGTGTCTGTAATTAAACTGGTATGGCTCCCACCCACCGTCTGGTTCCTTCCTTTTTGCACCAACTGCAGAACTCGAGGAGGGTTGTGAGTTTGCCCTCAAATGCTCTTCCATTGACCTGCCTTGACCAGGCATGAAAGACTGCCTTACACCCATGGAATCTCTATTTCCTCCCTCAATTGCCAAACCAGTGTTCAGATCAAAATTAGGCCGTGAGGACCCTGAACCATTTAAACCAACAGGTGCATTGCTCATGCTCATAATGAACTGTGGTTGAGAGTAAGGTGGAGGAACAGCTGATGTAGAACCCATAATTTGGGGCACAACAGGCGCTCTTGAATCGACCATATAGGGGATTGAGCCACTAGCCCCATAAATCGCAGGAGAGAAGGACACTGTTGGTGGCATAGTCAGTCCATTATAACTAAAAGCAGGAGAATGTGTATACGACACAGTGGGGCCCAACCCCATAAAACCTCCAGTTCTTGTGATGCTTGCATCAGTTGCAGGCTCGAGAGCCTTGCCATTTGGTAAGGATGCAACCTGAGGAACAAATTCCTTCCTATTGACTTCCACTCTAGTTCCCATTATAGAAATAACAGGATCATTTGGTTTAGGCCCTCCATATAAATTTACATTTCGGGAAGATCTACCATGGTAAAGCCCTAATTCTGAAGCATCATTGTGACTATACGGTCTGTCATTCAAATCGATGTTCCTCAGAGAAGGCTGCATCGATGATGATGAAGAGGCAGGTGATGGGCTACGATGCCCATTCCTGTTGTAAAAGAGTCGTCCCTCTAATCTTGTATCTAATGCTGGAGCATCACCATCATCACTCATACGATTTAAATCCAGCTTGAGTCTCTCGGATTTTCTTGGACTCACATCCAGTGAAGATTCTGCAGAGTGGAGGCCTGATGAGGCTGTAACCTGTTTCCCTGACATAAGTTCGGCACCTTTTTCATCACCAGCCTCGGCAACATTAAGATCAAAATCAAGGCAATCTAGCCTTTGTTTTGAGCCACTGCTTGTTCCCCCAATGGATAAAGTCTTATCAACATCAGAGTTTCGGCGAGGAGATGCTGGGCGAAAAGCACTTGTGGCAGCAGACCCTTTCCATCCAAGAGCCCCCCCAAACTGTAGAGGAGCTGCAGGTAAGCCAGGAGCTGCTGCCGCCCTTGAAGCAGAAACCACTGAAATGGGGGTGGAGATGGAATTTGCTGCACGTTCCACATCATCAGAACAAACTTCTTGGTTCAGATCAAAATCACATAGGCTTTTCTCTGTGTTAGGTTCAGGTTCTTGAGCCACAGTCACCTGAGAGGACTCCAAGTCATGCAAGTCATGTTCTGGTTCATTGTCTGGATTATCTGAATTAATTATGTGCCCCTCCCCCTCAGTACATGCTTCAGCAGACTGATTGAGTCCAGTTGACACCTCTTTTGGTATGACCTCAGTGGGTAGGTCTTGTTTTCCATTTATGGAGTCTGGGGTACTGGGTTGCCTAATTCCACCTTCTGAAATCTTCTCTGAAGAGCTGCATGAAGGCTCCCTGTCATCTACCACTTCTCGTTCCACTTCTTGAGCAACTTGTCGGGCAACTTCTAGAGCATCAACTATACCATACTCAAGCTCAATATCAGACATTCTCTTATCAATCACATCAGGACCACGGGTAAACTTGGAACCACCCCTCAAATCTTCAACTCCACAATTCTCCTTATTTTCATCTGTTGTTCCAATGCCTTCCATCCTGGAAAAAGTGGCCACCAGATCCTTTGGCTTTCTATATATAAATTCATTGTCAGAGGAGCTCCGCAACATGCCAGAATGAGACTCACTGTCCTGACCTGCAGTCTTGAATAGCTGTGA
Organism: Theobroma umbraticum; assembly: GCF_002168275.2. Taxonomy (NCBI): domain Eukaryota; kingdom Viridiplantae; phylum Streptophyta; class Magnoliopsida; order Malvales; family Malvaceae; genus Theobroma; species Theobroma umbraticum. Next base: position 8,240,190 of record NW_018397260.1, on the reverse strand, counting down.
ACCATTGCCTGAATGATTTATAACCCCCGCATCACCCATCGTCTTCTTTGTCTCAGATACAGGTGTCCTCTCGCCACCAAGTGCAACAGATTTAAGAGCATCACTGTTATTGGGTTCAGCATCCTTTTGTGAATTAGGTTCTTTTGTAGCCTCCTGAGCACTTCCAACACCAGCACCAGAAGAAACCAGTACATGTTCCACGGTACTAGAGGAAGAAACTGTCATATCCAACTTCTGCTTTTCATCACTTGATAACTCATTTAAATTCTGAGCATCCAAAACTTCAACATTTTCTTGCTTTGAGTCTGGTAAACTGCACACCTCAAGGGAAGCAGTTTCTTCCACAGTTTTTGCTGGGAGATCTTCCTTCATGGACGAGTTTTCTTGAGCTGGATTTGATACTAAAGAGGAGGCCAGATGATTTGGAGATCTGTTTTCCATGTCTGCACAGTCTGCATTTATGTGGGACTGAAGCTCATCATTAGTAGCTTCACTGTGTAACTCTTTAGAACTTTCTAACTGAACACCGTCTAGGCTACTTGAAGGAAGGTTTTCATTCTTGGCAGCATCAGCTCCAGCATTTTCTTCATCAGTACTTCCTCTTGAAACAGGACCTTCTTTGGCAGAACATTCTGGCCTACTATTTTCTCCAGTAACGGTTACACTGTCTGAAATCCCATAGTCAGAAAAATGTCCACCACTACCAACACCACTATGAACATCATCAGTAACTCTACTTCTTTTCCAGTTATCAAAGAGCAATCTGGCTCCATCCTGAACTCGAGAGCTCTTGTGGCCAAGAAGATTCTTGACAGTAATCCAGATCTCAGAAGAAATAGACCTCTCATTATTTCTAAGCAACTTTTCAAGTGCTCGTAGGAGTGCAGTAATTGATTCTTCCACAAAACTGTCACTTGAGTCATTACCAAATTCTTGAGCACCCTTCAGCCATCTGTCCAGATACCAGACTCCATCTAGTTGAATAAAAAGATTGAGACAATCTTTATTCTCTGTGGCAGCAATTGTGCTTGCAACAGCAGCCCACTGCCTGGTTGCATCACTGACATTTTTCACAACAGAATCTTTCTCCTTCTTCATTACAGTTAGTAGCTCCTCAACTCGTGAAGGGGCTGTGAGCCCATCTTTCATCTCGGTCAGGGTAAAAAAATCTTCCAGCGTCATGGTGCTTCAGATGCAAAACCACCAAACACAGAAAACTTTGTAACATGCTGAGAACTTTTGTTCCATCTAGAACAGGAGTGAAGCTTCAAGACTATCTAAAAAGAGACCTGTAAAATGGAAAGACATAAATGGTTAATTCTGCTCCAGATTTCTGATACTAAGTTCTTTATCAATTATGATGCCAAAAATATGCACAAGTTACATCAAACTGAGCAGCATAGCTATGTATAAGACAGGGTTCAAGTAATATATTAACAGCACCACATCTCCTGAAAAGAATATTTAGTTACATAGTATTGCAAACATTCTTCCATACATGAACAGAAATATTAATTCAATATGGCAGCATTAAGTGAGAGCAGCTGTTCTCTGTAGATATCCATTAAACAGTAGCCACAGTTATTTGATTCAGCTTGCCCCTATTTTCATTACAATTGTGAAGTGTTACACCTACTTATCGATTGATTTTAGTATCATAAAGAAAACATGCAATTATCTATATATTGAAAGCCATTACCTTTCATGCCTTTGAATGTGCGATGTACAAGAGGTTGAAGAATAAAAGCCCTCAAAAGATAACAAAACAGAGTACAAATTACACTCTTTTTTTGTTCCCATTTGCTGCAATGAAGACAAGTTTTTGCTATGTGAATTTTAATGCATGCCATATTGGTAACAATAGGCACGTTATAGACACCACTTGCCATGCCAAGTTTGGAGGTTCTAAGGAGGTTCTGGACTGGTGGGTCAAAGAGAGGACAATTTGTCAAACAACCAGTGGAAAAAATAAAGTGAAGGCTAGTGCCACCAAAGCACCATTAGCCAGGGCAACTGTTAGTTATTGAAACTTTCAACTAGGAGGGGTGTGAAGTTTATGGGATGGGAAAGGCTACCTTCTATCCTGTAGCAGCAAAGTAATCTCCAAAATGTACAAGAAAAAAAAAATCAATGGTTAAACTCCTAATGTACTAAATTTTATCCTTATTTCTGTATCGACTCTCCTCCCCTAAAGGAAAGGTGAATAGATTGATTCACAAAAAAATATAACCGCCATTTGAAGCCTTCAACAAATTCCCACCATCCCTAGAAAATGCTCATATAAAGAACCATAAATTCCTTTACTTCAAAAGAATAATTGATGATTATCATCATCAAAATAAAAAGAAAATTAGCTAAAACCATTGTAATATACCTTCCAAGCAAGCTGATCATGCTAACAATTATCAAATGTAAACAAAAACAGATTTAACAAACAAAAATGACGGCACTCCTCAACACCTGAAATAAAATAACATACTGAAATCTCAAGCTTTTTAAAGACTCAGAATTAACAGAAACTTATTTGATATCCACATAAATTGATTTTCATTCCTAAAATGGATTAAAAGAACAAAGCAAAATAGCAGAGAAAAAAAAAAAACCTACTCAGTACTCATAAGTTGTAGGCCAACGTACCAAACACCCCGAAAGAACAATGAAATAGTTCCTCTAATTTGCTCTAAAGCGGTTAACAGGGGAAAGAAAGAGCAATTAACATTCACAGAGAAGATCTAACCCTAAAAATCAGAAGAAACAGCACGACAAAACCCTAACCTTTTTTATGCCCTATATTTTAAGGAGTGATGTGAATTTAAAAGATATCGAATTTAATTAAGATTATCGCAATTAATGCAGAAATATAGCTGATTTTAATAACGCTAATCCTCAATATGGAAATAAAATTGAGAACCCAAAAAATTTTTTTTAAAAAAAATGCACGAAATCGAAATAATTACAAGCGTGACACGTACTTCACCTTCATCAAAAAAGCTTCCAAAAAAGAAAACCGAAACCCTAGCTCTGAAGCTCCGGCCCAATAGACAGACGACACCGCACTTCTTTCTCTCTCTGAAAAAAAATTCCCACTTCTGTTTTCTACCTCCTTTCTCTATGAGCTTTCTCTCTCAGTGGAGATAGTGTTTTTCCCTCTTTAGGGCTTTCAATTTGAAGGGGGGTTTCTCTCTCTTCACAAAACCCTCGCTTTTGTCCTCTGTGAAGCCTCTTTCGAACCAGAGAGAGAGAGAGCAACGTTTCTTCCTCTTATTTTTTTTAAAAAACTCTTTTTTGGGTTTTTGCTAGTTTTGATTTTACTTTGTCAATTTTCGGGTCGGTTTTCGTTTTAGTTTCCCCAGTTCAGGGGTTGGCACGTGCAGGGCGTGTGAGAGAGTGAGAAACTCTATCCGGGTCGGGTCGTTGGTCAAACCGGCTTCGATTTATTATTTTAAAAAAGGGGGGAATATAAAAAAAGACAGGAGTTTCACCCGAAAACAGTCAATTCGGGTGTGCTTTAAAACTGTGGGCCTTTTTTTTGATGATGAGCTTGGGTGAAAGAGGGGAGGAGAGAGAGGGTGGACAAGGTCTAAGCCCTTGAAAAGGAGAGGAGCAGGAGCTTATCGTTTGTTGTCACCGTCAAACCGAGGTCCCGATGTTCGTTTTGAGTCACTTGTCGCTTACACGTGTGACTGTTCTGCGCATCGCAGGGAAGAGTGGAATTCCCTGCGTTCGAGTCCGTGGTAAACTATATGTGGACTAGAAACTTAAAACTGGATTGCACGAAGCCCCATGTTTGATGAAGCCCACTGATTGAAAAGTCCATCAATTTCAGGGCCCAATCTCTTTTCATCATTGATTTTTTTTTCTTTCTTCTTTTTCGTATAACTGACTAGGTTATATCTTTCACTTTTTTTTAGTCTCTATTGAAATATTATCTCTTTTATAATTCATATAAATCAACTTTTATTCTTTTAAATTTTGATAAAATTTTTAAATTTGATTTATACAAATTATAATAAAAAATTTAATCAAAATTTTAAACCATATCAAGTTTTCGTTTTTTTTTTACTCATTCAAAAAAAATTGAAATTCTTTACAAAATCTTTTCAAGATAAGGTGTGGTAGTTTTCGATTTGATCCGATATTATAGAAAAAAAAGAGAGTAAAAACCATAATATTGGGATGACAAGATCACTAAAAAGGAGGGTGACGAAAGAAAGTAAAAAAGATAAGAGCGAAAAGATTTGAGGTAATCAACGTAAAATTGTGGATTAAGACCTTTGGGTGCGGTCACACATCCCCCACTCATTGATCCGAGTCTTGACCATTAAAGGGTGCTTAGAATCTAATAAACAAAAGTTCTAATCAAAAACTTGTAAAAGGAAAGTAGCATATGATGGCAACTTTGACGAAAAAAAGTTTATATTAAATTAACATTAAAGTATAATGAAAAAGGCAACATCAGCAGCCTTTTGGGTTCATGGACCACCTCGGCTCACCACTGGACCAACATACCGGGCGTAATTTTCAGGAACGTATTAATCATCGGGTTTGAAGTTTTCCCCAAATCTCATGGTGCCCCTTGGTAAGGTCAAACGTCAACTTATAAAAGAAAAAGAAAAAGAAAAAGGTTCCGCAGATTGGCCCGACTGGCTAGGACTGTTGAGCCCATTGTAAATGGCTTAAAACCCAGTCCAAGTGAGTCCACAGACCCAATAATCAAAAGCAAGCTCCACTTGCTTTCC
>NW_018397260.1:8227607-8235441 GCF_002168275.2 Theobroma umbraticum | reverse complement strand
TCGTGAGCCCCAAAACTAAAACTGACCCATCTATACATCAAAAGCAAGCGTTACAGAAAACAATGAAAGCTGCTACACTAGAGAATGAAGATTACTCTTTAGTAAGCGTAGGAGAGAAATGCTGCCCTGAGTTCTTTGCCTTTCAGAAGCAGCCAACTTATTTCCGACTCCATTCCCCTGCAAAGAAAATTTAAGGAGATATGCTTCTACGTTAGAATGAACCGTATCAATTTACTACTTTACTCTTTGCTCTTCCTATTCGAAGTTCTAACCCATGTGGCTTTTGATTTTGAACAATGAAGCAACCGTAATCTATTAAGCATCATATTTCTTGTGAAGAGCAAGATACTTGGGTGTAATACACTTCAGATCACAACGAAAATCCAATACAAAAGCATGCGAGAAGTAATAATGCAAAGAGAGAGAATTGTCAACTAACCCTTGGTTTGTCAAACTCATCAGCGTCCAAAATGCTGATTTCCCTCACTAGAATGGATGAAGCAGGCAAAAGCCTCCTGTTTGTGCAAATATAAAGTGAGGGTCAAGAGGGCAATTCCAAACACATTCATGACCAAATAATAACGTAAGGTAAGACATGTACTAGCGCCAGTGAGAAGCCACCCTACTTACCTTTTTGGTTTTTCCTTCCTTGAAGAGTTGCAGGAGGTATCAGGTCTGATTTCAGTCTCAGGCACATAAGTAAGGTCTTGCTGTTGAGTATGTTTAACTTCCTTAGGTGATACCAGCAAATCCAGTAAGTCCTAAATAGGGTAGGATATATTGTCATAGAAAAAAGAACTAATGGCCAACTTTGACATCAGAGAATGAACCTATAAAGTAAACATGGAACAGACCCCAACCTCATTTTTCTCACCAAGCTGCTGACCTGGTTCCACAGATACACTGCTGTCATTGCCTGAAGTGCTGACTGCCAATGTAAAAGCCTTAAATATATTAATCATATAGAATGGTGAAACAATAGAGTGAAAGATAAGGAAATAAAAGATCAACCAGAATTCAATCACAACATGGGCCAATCATAGTTTCAACCCAGGACAAATGGTAACAAGGGCCTTCCAAGATGTAAAATGTTTCACAATCGTAGTCCATAACATAAAAGTTGAGTTTCTAATTCAAACCTTTTACATCTGATTTAGGATCAAGATGCTCGACAACCACATAATTTGACTCACTTGAATCCTCATGAATATTTCTAGTCCCAGGAAAGCTCTCATGTACCTAATTGAGGAATCATTAATTAATTTGTCAAAGTCATTGTGAATAATTGGCATCCTGATCTCAGAAATTGGTGGTACCCATACCTGAAAACTCTGACAATTTTCGTTCAAAACACAAATGCTCGGAGAACTAACATCAGCTTCAGAACTTCTCACCTGACCATCCAGTAAAAAAAATCCATCCTACCAAAGACAAAAGAAATGAAAGGGAAAATTTTCTTTCCATCAAAGGCAATTTCTCCAAAAAACAGGTCCGAGTGTCATCCTTACCATGGCCTCAGGTTCTTGCTTATCATCAATGCATTCAAGCCCACTCAAGTTTGAAGTGGTTTTGTGACATGGTACCTTCATACAACCGATGGGATAAAGAACAAAAAGATGGTTAAAACCTTTTCAAGCAGATATGTAATGACAAGATATATGGAAAGAGCCACTCTGATCATACACCTTAATCCCTTGTGACAAGGTATTATCATTTTCACAAGAGGCAAGGACCAGACTGTCTGAGACATTGTATTTGAGAGAAAACCGACAAAGTTGACCTTCTGAGACAAAACTTTGGCGATGAAAGGGTTGCAAATATGATAACATCAGAGTTGGATTATAGAAAGCAATGCCTAGTGATCCATATACCTGAGAAGACATGTCCTGCCGCTGTATTCGAACAAGGTCGTCATTTTCTGGTGAGCAATTGCAGTTGGGAGAAAGAACTTTCACGTTCCTCTAAATGTGGAATAAAGGCGTAGGTATTATAAGTAAATAATCAACTCATACTCTTTTTATAGATGACAAACAGGAGTAGACTCACGAGAAACCAAAATGATATTAAATAAACAAAAAGAAAGCAGCAAAAGTACTTGGTCCTCTCCTGGAGTTGAGTCACATATTCTGGGACTGCTACTGCATTCAGATTTGAAGCGATTGGAAGAATTCAAAACCGGTTTTGTCTAAACATAAACAAAAGTTTTCGAATAAAATTACTCTCTTTGAGTTATGCAGGTATTACAAGTTAATGCAAGTATGAAAAAAGTTTTATAAAGATATTGTAAAACATTTTCAAACTTAGATAAGTACCTAGTTACGTACATACCTCATCAAAGCTGCAAGATGTGTGTCCTTCCAAATGTAACATGGACTCAAAATTTTCACCTACTTTAACAATGGTTGATGCCACAGAATTTTCCTTAGAGCAAGTACAGAAGGACCTCAAATTGTTGAGCTCTTTCTCCATCTCAATAGATCTTGTCTTCTCATTTCTAAGATTTTCTTTGAGGATCTGGATTTCACTTTCTGCCACCTGATTATGACCAGAGTCTATAATTTAGTTATCAATAAAATCATGTTGAAAAAGGAAATATTAACACATCAAGCTACCCAGAACTACCACCTTCAGTTTTTCATTATGTTGCTTCAAAACACTCCATAAAGCTTTGGCAAAATTTTGCATAATCTGATGATTTCTCTCCATCTTCATCAAGTCATCCGAATTCAAGTTTAGAGGTCTACTGTTTTTAAATTCTGCATTGCAGATTCTCAGATCCTCTGTGATGCAATAAGCAAACATGTAAAAAATTCTAAAAGGAGGCATCAGAAAGTAGATAAGGAGGAAAGTAATGCAAATAAAAGAAGAAACTTGTGCTATTCAAAAAAAAAAATAAAAGAAGAAACTTGTAGAACCATAGAATTTAGCAAGACATATTTAACAACCTTCATCATGAAGCTGGTTTTCATCTCCAGCAATCTTTCCTTCAATCTGAAAACAAACTTAAATATGATAAATGATAAAAGGCATGCTAATAACAGTTCATTACTGCTACAGTATAAACGACAACAGGATATGATTTACAGAATTTTTGAAAGGAAATGATGCAATGGACATGGAAACCTATTATGTGAAGTGAGTATGGACTATGGACAACCCAAACCACTTAAAAATCTATAGAATTTTTGAATAGTTAATAGAAAATGCTTTAGAAATGTCAAAGGAAAAAGAGTGGCATGACAGGATATGATTTACGGCTTTTGCATAAATACACAGCTGACTTTCTTAAAACTAAAGTTAGGAATGTAAAATTGTCCTACACGAATTCTTAATCATAGTGCACAGAGGGCCTTAAGAAGTTGCTAACACACCTTGATTTTCTTTCTGGATCACAAGTCAAGAGAGAGGGAGAGAGAGAGAGAGAGAGACTAATGCAAGAAGTACACCAGATAGGAAGAAACGGCACCCTTAAGGAGGAAAAAAAAGTACCAGAGAAGCATCACGGCTGCCAACTTTTATTCTTTTAGACTGCTCAGTTCTAGATGTTGTTTGGAATTGCCTCTTGTTGCAGAGAAAATTGGACTGTGCCTCAAGGTTAGTGAACCTAGAAGAAAGAGATGTAAATACTGCATCTTATAAGTTGTACAGGTTAAATTTCAAATGAAACTGAGGGAAAAGGAAAAAAAAAAAAACAGAAAGAAAGATTACTTGATTTTCATAAAAGGTGAAGCTTGTCTTAGCAAGTATGACGCATCAAGATAGTCTTCTTCTCCTGGTTTTACTGTTAAAATCTGCCAACAGAATAAAACTTTCAACAACAGTTATATAACAAATGAAAATAGAATAGGATAAAATGAAATTGAAAACTTTCTTAGAACTAATAACTAAGACTACAACGAAGCAAAGAAGCAAATGAAGTACTAGAAGAACAATTAGAATAGTTAATAATATGAGCAAAGCACCTATTGACATGAACGCAACATACCAATGTCATCCTCTTCTTGCCTTCCAAATAATCTCGCAGGTACCTAGTCAGCTGTGTGTAAATAAAGTCATACTAAGTGCTAACTATCACCACTAAACAGAGGCAAAAAAGGATCATGTCATCTATCAAACAGATGTTGGTTAAAAGGGAAAAGAAGACTGTATCAAATATTTGTAACACATGAATTCATCAAGGGAAGCATTACCAAAGAATTTTGAAAGTGCTTCTGCAGTGCCTTCTTGGGCTTCTTTTGGTGCTCCAACAAGGACTGAAAACAGAGGTAAAGAAAAGAAAAAGAATCACTCACACAAATGCTGAGAGAGCAAGATAGAGAGAAATGACTTGAAAGTAAGCTAAGAACAATTGAATGAACAACATAAACTGCACTAAACATCAAGCAGATATGTAATTGAGAAAATACTGATCGAAAAGAGACTTGAGAATGCCTTGAAGATCCAGGAAACAAGTTGAAGGCACTTACTCTTAGGCATAAACCAAAAACCATCGATGTGTTATTGATAAAATTGCTCTCGGCCAATCTTGTTCCCTGCAATAAAATATTTGTTTCAAAAAGCTTACAAGAAACTTTCATTAACATTGACCTTTTGTATCACTAAATTAACTCCCTCAAAATAGTGAAGTATCTGATATCAATCCAACCGGTCATGATTGAAATTTGTACCTTTGAACTGCATGCAAAAATTAAAATGTACACACAAATGCTTTTGAACTGGTGCTGATAGTGTGCCTACATGTTACTATATCACACATAGCTCATTCTTTAAAGAAGTTTCTAGCTGAAAAGGTTGTTACATTACAACCAAACCTTAAAGCGGACAAAAAGGAATACCTGATTCCCAGTCCGTTTTTCTCTTTCAGCTCCAGCAAGGTCAACAATAGATAAAACAGCAGAATTTGATTGCTCATCAGTTTCTGCATCAGAACTATCAGTACCTCTGCGAATGTTGATGATGCACTGTGAACGGCTGCAAGTATGCCAGCCAATAATCATATCAGTAAACGTTGCATTTCAATCAATTCAAATTACGTAATGTTAAGTAATCATATAGTAAAAATGACAGTGTACTTAGTCATTCACCTTGACTGGCTGTTGGCATTTGTCATAGCTGTCGAACGTTTCAGAAGAGCACGAGCTATCAACTGCTCTGCCCCCGCAACATCATGAACAGGAACCTGTTTGCATGATTAAGGAAACGCCACATCCATTAATTAATTTCCATCATGAATAATATTGAATATATATTTTTAAAACAAAAAAAAAAACGACCTCTTGAAGCCCTTTAATGGCTGATTGCTGCATAGATAAATCCTGTCCATCCGAGGTTAAATCAGATATCCTCTCAGCTTTGCCTCGCTCAGCACATATTTCAAAAATTGATAAGTAAAATCGCCTGCAAAGACATTATACCAGCAAGAAGTGGTTAACACAATGTAAAATGTTTCATTAATTGATAAACATTTGCATTTTTAAGTTGGGAGGTCCTGAATCACCGTGAGGACTGAGAGCTACACGCTGGAGCTGGCTTGAAAATCCTTTGGAGAGCTAGAGGAACCATGCCAGGCTCCCTAGGACTCCCAAAAACTGTATGAGTCTTGCCGGAGCCGGTTGGCCCCAATGCCGCCAACATTCCGCTTTTACCCCTGAGGAAATCCTCAACCAACGGGTTCACCATCTTCTCGTACACTTCACTCTACAAAAAGTTTCCGAAACCAAATGCATGAGAATAGTAGAAAAAATAGAAAGTAATCATATCAAAATAAAAGAATTCTAGAAAGAAAAACATATACCTGAGTCGAGTCAGCCGAGAACACGTGTGAAAAACCTTCGTAAATCTCCGATTTGATCCGTTTGGATTCTTGTAGCGGCAAAGGAGGAGATAAAGTAACCGAGTGACAATCCTCGCTCACCGTTATACAACTCTCGTTACTTTTCTTCTTTGAATTTTTCTTCTCTTTTACGCTGTTCTTTTTCGATGGATTTTGAGGCCAAACGTTTTTCGTCCTCGAGCTTGGATTTTGATCTCCTGCATTTTTGGTTGAGCCTTTAAGAGGCACGAGAGGACAAATTCTCAAATAGACTTTGAGGTTTTCGGCGATTGTATCTTGTGACGATGACGGTGAGGCGGCCGTAACGGTGACGGTGGAGGGAACATTTTGGGGGATTTCTTCAGAGAGAATGTCTTGAATCGGAAAAGAAGAAATTGGAGGTAATTTAGAGGATGAAGTGGAGTGGGAAGGAAGTTGAGGGGGATTGGTTAAAGGAGTAGCCCTAGCCTTCCGGTAAGGATTTCGCCGGACGGTGACGCTGGATGGACATGGTGGAGGACTCTTCGACTCCATTGCTTCTCTCCTTTTCCTTCCCGCTGTCACTCCGTTTCGAAACAAAAATGGCGGAAATTGTGCTTTTGAATTTAGGAAAGTCAAATGCACAAACGTGCTAGGGGTAAGTATTAATTACTTGGTAATTATCGAAAATAACAAAATAAAATAATATTATTAAATCGAAATTTCTCCTTTCCCATACTTCCATTCATTTCCATTATAGAATGATTATTGTAATTTTAAATATATTTAAACTATTATTATTAGTTACTACTTAAAATATATTAATATATATTTCTATATTAAAATTTGTTTTGTGTATATTTCTATATAATTTATTATTTAAACTTTAATTTTTGTTGATTTTTATAGTTATTTCACCTTTTGAAAATATTTAATTAGTTCACATTTGTGTATAATATCTTTGTGGTGAAGGTATTTTGGTGAATATATGGGTTTTTAATGTTTTGTTTTTGATGAAACAAAAAAAATATAGGTGAATTTTGATTCAAAAGTAAAATTAATTAGATCCAATTAATTGGAGTTGTTCAATTATGGTTTCTTTTCTCTTATTACAATATTTTTGATTAATTTTTATATAATATCTAAAAGATTTTTTAAATTATTTTAAAAAATTAAATAAATTTATATTATTTTATTATATTTAATGTAATCATCATATTTTTATTTTAAATTATATAAATTTTTATAATTAATAATTAATTAATTATTATTAATTAAAATTTATATATTATTTTATATCATATGATATTAACATAATATATTTATATATTACATGATAACATTGTCAAAAAAGATTTTTAGTTTTTACATCAAAGTTATATAAAATAAAAATCATAAATATCATTTTAATTAATAATAGTTAATCAATTGTTAATTATAAAAAATTATTTAATAAAAAATAAAATTTTAATTAATAAAAGAAAAATAAAAAATTTAAATAATTCCTAGATTTTTTAGAATATGATAACTTAATTTTTTTTAGTGTAAATCAATTTTTTCGGCTATTATATTTTACAATTGAACCGATTAAACGAATCGTACTGACTGCTTACTTTTGATTTTGACAGTCAAATTATGAAATGGGTCAAGGGCCTATAGTATGATGGGATGTTTTTTGGTCTTTGTTTCTAATGGGTTTAGAGCCCAATATCCAACTCCAGATCTAAAGCGGAGGCTGCACAAGGCCCATCATGCTTTTTCTTATTTTCATGGAGCTCATCCTCCAGTAGAACTAATATTTAAGAGCATAAATTAGATTATTATTTAATAGTATTCTATCTAAAATGTTATATGCAATTGAGAAATAAATATACTAGTTTACCTCTTAACAAAAAATAAGAAAAATGGTTATTCACATCATAAAAAGGAAATAATTGGTATTGTTTTAGAGTCTTTTGGTGCTAGGAGTCTTAGGAGTAAATGGTAGAATCCATCTAAATATATGTTAGATTCATTTCAAATTGAATGTCTAGTGCATAAACT
>NW_018397260.1:8213269-8227507 GCF_002168275.2 Theobroma umbraticum | reverse complement strand
TATTTATAATTCAACGACTTGGATCGTGGACTTTGACAGTATATGTAGCAAACATTTGCCAAAGTGACTTTCTGTTGTTTGCGCTGTCTTTATGCTGGGAATCAAAGTACTTAAATACAGATTTCTATGAATGAGAAGCCGCACGAACTGTGGCAAGGAAGGCAAGCATTGATTCTCTTTGTTTCCAAGATGTCAACCCACTATAATAGAAGCATAAATTCATATTCTGTTGTTAGGAAAAGTGGGGAGTTAGTGGAGAATTCTATGTTAGAAGAATATTAAGTGAGTGTTTTAGGGAATAAAGATACCAGCAGCTTCTGGAGCAAACCAAATCATGCTTTGGGTATTTAGATTTTGGCCCTTTTTGAGTGAAGCTCATTAGTGCGTGGTGGAACGAGGAGAAATGGAGAATCCCAATCAGAGCTAATGCTCGGGAGATACAACTATAGAATTTACTACTCATGGTTCTCCCGAGGAGACTATAAATATTTTAGAAGTTGAACTGCCGATTGGCTTCAACATCGTTTTCTTGTTTAATGCTGTCTTCCATATTCGATCTGTAAAAATTTTGTAACTGTCAAGCTTTGTCTGCCAGGTGCAAATGAAAATCCATGTTGGCATAATCTCCGATTTGACCTAGGAAAAGGGTCGGAAAAGGGGTTCAGGTTCTCCAATCCTTGGTTGCCATTGGTCCACTTGGCCTACCAGCGTAACCGCACTCCTAGAGGGCAGATTTTTAAATGTCATAGCCACTGGAAACTTCCGTGCCCAGTGAAAAATCTACTTACCATTCGATAGCATTGAAGAATCTTTGCCAGAAGAATTCAGGCTACTCTACCGAAGGGTGAGAGGGAAAGCTACTGTGGAAGCTATAGAGATGTGTAATTATAGCCTACTGTTACTAGTTTTAGCAAAGCTGAGTGGTTGTTTTCTTCACAAGTTCGGGTGTTGAGCAGCGATTGATGATGGACTACACGATATAGCCCGGCAGTCATTTCAAGAGAGTACACAGTTGCAGAATTGTTCAACGAGACTAGACTAGGCAATGATGTGAAGAATATTTCGCAGCAGTGTTTAATCAATCAAGTTAGAGTGCAGTGTTGGGCAATGGTCACATCTGCAGGGTTTTAAAAACTTGGGCTCTTATAGCTCAAGACATGAGCCTATTTCTTGAACGTCATTAGGCCTGGATCGCTGAGCTAGATAGAGCATCGCCCTTAATAGTTGCCAAATGGGTAGAAAGGCCCTGTAAATTGGACTGGAATTTGGGGAATATCAGCAGCCAGAGATTGGGTGGCATTAACAACTTACTGCAAGATTAGCTGCCAAAGAATATATGTTGTTCATCCAGTTGTTTTTCTAGAAGTTATAAGACATGCATATTCCATACATACATAACAGAGTTAAAGAACAGGAGAGGGGAGGAAGGAGAGAAAGATTTGCAAGGATATTGCTTGTTATTAACATTAATAACATATTGAAAAAGAGTGTCAGTAAGGTTTATCAACAGAAGAAGGGCAGTGATGAAGAAACACAGTGGCAATGCCATATAGTTCCTAGCAACAGAAAGCATCTGGACTAATTTAATCTCCTTTACAAACTTTTCCAAAAACCAAATTGCGGCATGCTCAAGAAGAAGTTCTCCACTGCATCTCAATTTGAATCCGACCATTCTTGGAGTCAATGAGATTATACTTTTCGTTGATTCTTCTATTACTAACAACATCAGCTAGGTTTATAGTAACATACCCCAAAGATTCCTGGTCACAAAATGTAAAGAAGTATTATTATTTGATTACATAAAAGGATAATGTATTTAAATTTCAAATTACATGCAATAGGCATGGAGAAATAGAAGTTTGTTATGTACAAGAGCGGGTGGTTCATCAATATTATCAAACTGAAAACTCGAAGTCATCAGGATAACTAGTGTTTATGATGATGAGATCAAAAAGTGAAAGAGAAAATCCTATCATATAAAGAAACAGAAGGGTCTCAATACCATGCAGCGTCAAGCTTCTAAATATACCCTCTTATAACAGTTCAAAGAAAGAGAGAAAGAGAATGAAAATGAACGCAAAAAATGAAATGTGCACCTTGGGATGCAGTAGCCCTATCCTGGAGGATGTACTGAATACTTCCACGTGAACTTTATCATTTGTGGGTGGTTCTTCCACCATAAACTGAAATTCATCTTCCCATCTTGGATCTCTGCTTTTCTTTACACGCTGAATCAATGCCAAACACAATTGTCAATTCCGGACAAGAAATCAAAATGTATGACAACTGACAAGAATGCAAAGCTCAGACAAAATATGGTACAGGGATGGGCCATTCAGGCATATATAAAAGAGGTAGCATTGTTGATTCACAATCAATAATGATTAATAGAGGACGCATACTGGAAACTGCCATATTTATGACTAAAACATCGCATTAAACAAGATCACATGTACCAATTATAACGAGTACAGTTCTCTCAGTTGATAAATTGGCACTATTGGCAGTTCATGAAGTGTGTTTTTTTTTTTAAAGATATTTTCAATTTTAAATGATTGTATCAACAACTGTTGGAATGGAAATGTTATTGAAAAAGTGAGAGATGTGTTGGAGAATGCAACAACTTATTGACTAAGAAAGCCTAGTTATACACTTTTAGTTTTATGAAACCAAATTTTCACACTGTTGTCTCAAAGTGAAACCATGCTTGAACATACTAATTTACAGCATATATTTATGGATTACCTTTGTTTTTCTCTCCTCCCCTCTGAATAACAAACGTGCATGTGGGTTTGTATGGTACTTTCCTTCGACATCTTCAGCTTCATGCACAATAATTACAAGCAAACCTCCACCTGCAGGTGTTCCTTCTGGAGCTTTTTGTACCATATTTGATTCCTCAATGTCATTTGGCATCTCATCCTCCTTGAAGGGTTTGTACAGAACTTCCAGGACAAGCTGCCCACGTGACTTCTCATTTTGTGGATCATTTGGGTCCATATTTTTCAGCAGCTCAAGAGTCAAAACTTTTGGTTCATCAGGTGTAAGATCTTTCAGTGGAACAACATTCATGCCCATCTCGTCATGTGAGCCAATCTGATTAAAAGTTAACATACTGCTTGAGAAATACTTGTGGAACATACACAGGCATACATGAGTTGCCAAAACATACAGAAATTTGCACAGGGTGGCCAGGAATGCTTTAGATCATAAGAAGGTAGGTCTCCTAACAAGGACAAACAGAACAGTAATGTGTCCAATTACTTCACATCGCCAAATAGAAAGGTTATGCTGATCTCCTCAGAAACAACCTCAGAGCCTATGGTTAATCTAGAAAACTCATCAAAAGAAACATACCTGCTCCCAGTCATAGACATTTATCTCCAAAGCTTGAGTACTTGGATCTTTAACAACAAAATTGAATTCCTCATTCCATTCAGGGTTCAAGTTGCTGTGTTTCACAGTAGTTTTCTTTGTAGAGAGTTTTTCCTCTGTTAGTTTTAGTTTCACATAAGGATCAGATTTCCCCAGAAGATCTTTCTTTTTAAGCTTCATTGCTCTCAGCACCTTCACATCCAGAATCCCAACAGGTTTCTTCATGGCTCTGCCAATTTAGATAGATTTTAGCAGATAACAGATAAAGACTAAGCTGTCACTTGAAACCAAGCATAAAGCTGGCATAAAGCTGGAAAAAACACACTTACTGTGTAGGATCCATTATTTTCACTTCTAAGGCTTTAGGCCACAGGTACATATTTGCAACTTGGTCTTTTATGAGCTCCTGGAGAAAACAGTGTCCTTGTCAAGAAAAATGAAGTATAAATAAAAAACTTGGGCATGTTAGGATTGCATACAGGATTCTTGGAAAATAAAGGGTGTGATGACTAGCATAGAGATTTGGTAAGGAAATGCCGGAATTCACCTTTCCCTTTGGAAAGTGAAAGGAAAAAAGAGAAATGGGCATAATATTTCGCAAACATAACCATTACAATACAGTGTAATAACCTTTGAAGAGGATACTTTCAGACATGATGCATATAACAGTGTTGTCCATCACAAAACTTAATCCATTACAAGAAGTATTACCTGGACAAACCTGTATAGTCCAGGAATGGCCATAACATCTGCCCCAAGTACCTTTAGCCCAAAGTCAACATGTGGCTGCAAAATCAAAATGGAAGATTAGGATAAAAAGGGAAGAAGAAAGCAAGATCCTTCTATACAAAATACAACTGTGAACTGTCTTGATGTTTTTTCCAAGGCAGATGATGCAGAACTGAATGATGATGAAACTTTAGGCAGTCAGAAAATAAATACGAGATAAAGTTAATAACACAACTTCATAAAAATTGAGATGACAAATAGGAAAAAAAAATTCCTAAAAAGTATGATTCTTAGAGACTTATGATCTCTTTGTTATCAGCTTCAAATCCATAACATAGTTCATAAGAACTCATGATTGCAGTACAAACTTGATTACTCAATAAATAACCATGTATGGCTTGTCAAAATACAACATACCTTATCCATTAGGGAGACATATATATTGGCAAAACAAGGAAACACACTAAGCAAAGGCTTCAGAGTGACTCGAGGAGCAGCAAATACTTGCAAATCAACAACCTGAAAGACTCAAAAAAATCAATGCACCCCACTGGAAATGCACATGTACTTCTCTCTCTTGCTCTTGCTGAACCATTTTGTTCACACGGTTGTGTACTCATGTCTGTTCATTAGAGAGACAGAGAGGGAGAGAATGTGTATGCATGTCTGTCATGTTTTGTCATGCATATTTCTTTCTCTTAATACACCATTACACTAGAAAATACCTGAATTGTGGCTTTTAATCCAAAAGCTTTAACTGCAACAATGATGTTAGGATTGCCTGCCCACTTAAATGATGGTTCCATAATAAGTTCCTTCTCATCAGTGACATAGACTTTCATTCCTGGCATATAATGAGATCCACAATATGTATCACTCAATAAAATTTTGTGCTATAATTACAAGGGAGAAGAAAAAGAACAAAACACAGACTTGTGCATCTGAGCTAGGATATAAGCAAACAACATCAGAACCACATAATCAGAAGCCTAATGGCCATTGTTCAGACTCATTTCCCTTACAGAGCCCGCCAGTCAAGTTTTATGGAAGTTGGAGTAATCTCAGTTACACATAACTCTATTTCAATCTGAAAATTAGTTGTTTGTCACATAAGTGAATGAGAGGGTTATACAACTAAATCCAAAATCTAGTCTAATGCATAACCAAGACATCTAGCATGCTGCATTCGTTTCAATCTAAAGTCCTCCACTTGTGAAAACAAGATTTTTAAAAATGATAACGTTTCTGTCATGATTATCACGATAATCTGATACCTTGAATAAGTATCTCTCCTTTGCATGCAGAAAAGATTTCAGATCAAGTGATTATATAATGAGAACATGTTTACATGCCGCATGCAATTGAGGATATGTTTGTAGAATGTGTAGAAGTATGTGTCCAAGAAAGAGAAGTCAACCTTGAAAAGTTGGTGGTAGGGCACCCAGAGTAAGTGTTTCGAATTCAACTGACTGAATTTTGTATTTTGGAATTTGCTCAGCGATAATGGGCTTTGCTATAGTCTTGGCAGTGTTGCAAATTGCCTAGAAAACTTGAAGTGTCAACACTCAGCAAGGAATTCAAAAAAGCAAGGCCAAACAAATATTCTATCCATAACAGGTCCAAGATCATTGCAGTTAAACATACCGTATCCAGATAAGGCCACATGTTCTCAATAATTTTGTTAATCCAGTCAACCTTCAGAGAAACAAAACAGTTACAACCTTGTTGCATAACTTAATACACTTGAGACCAAACATATGGAAATGCCTGGAAAAAGAAATAAGAAATCATTTCAGAGAATAACATACACGGTCAAAATCTGGATTTTTAACCCACAAGGGAATCTCCGGAAGCAACTGCTGCAAAGTTTTTGAGTCTTCCTCGACCAAAGGCCGAATTTTGGGATCCTGAACACATGACATGTTAATAACCAAAAGAAACAATGCAACCATCGTATCAATGGTTCAAAAGGCTGGATCATGACATTGGAGACAATTTATTTCGTTGTTCTGCTGAATTTAAAATGCTCAGGGAGGTATGTTCCCACCATTCACAGAACAACCAAAAAAAGAACAGAGGAAGTAAGAAGGAAGAGGAAAAGAGTTCACATATTCAGAGAAATTTCTCAGGACCAATCGATTTTGTTTACTTCAATGGTGCATTATACAAAAGTCATAGTTCAGAAATATTTATCCTAGTAGATTGGAATTTTGAATGAAGAAGTCTTATTCACATGGAAAAGATTTCTTCGTAGTTTTTCCATATGATAGCTTCACTGTGATGATTACAGTTTCTTATTAGGCACTTGTGTTTCTATCTGTTTAGCACGAATTACAAACATTTGCAGCTAACTGTTCCAACCTGCCGTACATAGCATCATCAGACATTCAAACAAGCCAAAAAGTTTGGTGATCCAAGTACAGTAAGCAAAATAACAGAAAAAAAGTAATAAAAAAGAAATGCAGTAAGCAAAAGCATACTACTGTTAAATGTTAATCCGAGCAAAGAAAAGCTTCTCGATCCTAAAACTGAAATTTTCCTCAGAAAAACCTAAAGCTCACGCCTGCTTGATAATTTCAAAACCATGTCTTTTGACTGAAAAAATTGTGAATATACCTCTTCCAAAGTACAAACCTTTGCACAGTGATACAGGAAGTAGAATCCATAAATTGGCTAAAAATAACAGCTGGAATTAACCATAAATATGATCCCATTAATTTGCAGCTCATAAAAACAAAAAAAAAAAACAGTTGATTAGCTTAGAAAAAGGTTAGCATTTTCAATACCTATTCATTCTTTCAACTAATAAATGGACAAAATTTAATGACGCTTAGTGAAGCACAAGAACAGCCACCTACGAAACAACGCTTCAGTCAAACAAACACTAAGAAAGGCCAACGGAGAACCAGAAAATCCACACACACACACACACAAAGCAAAACATAACCGGAATTCGACAAAGAAATAAACAAACCTTAACATAAGTGGGCAGAAAGTAGATGAACATGTAATACCCAATGACGAGCCCCATCGAAGTTCCAATTCCGAAGCCAAAAACACCCAATATAGAGCTCATCACACCCATTTTCAAGGCTTCTTTCTTTCTTCCTTTTTTTTCTCTTTTAAGATCCCTCAAACACTTAAATCAAAGAGGCCTAAAAGTGTTTTGCTCTGTTCAAGTTAAAATAAAACCAGATGGAGGAAAAAAAAGAAACCCAGGGAAGGAATCTGAGTAACTAACATTTTTGTCTGAAGTAAATGAGAAAAGGAGAGAAAAAGGGCTGAGATATTATGGTTTTAAATCTTATCAGGAAGTGCATTAAAGGAGCATTTACTTCTTGTGGCCAATCTTTTACGTTCAAATAGCCGCTCCATTTTTGGACCTACACAACTGGTTTCGCTATGGAAATTTTCAAGCGCGTGATCCTTGCTCCTGTGTCGGTAACGCCCAATTGGTTGGTTATGAATTCGCTCCAATTTTTTACTTCCTTTAATTTTTTCTTTACTAGCTTAAAGAAAACTCTATAAATACTGTTAATTTATTATTGTAAATAATGTTGGAAGCTGTACTCTTTAAAAAAAAATGATCATGCTGATTTTGTTGTTTTAATTGAATATAATAATAATTAAAATCATAAAAAATTAAATAAAGTTTATCCAAAATAATTTAAAGACAGAGAAAATAGATAAATGGCAATATTTTATAACTGCTACAGTGTTTTTATCTGTAGCTGAAAAGCATGCTATATCCAAATGAAATATAAATGAATTCTATTGGTCTTCCCATTTGTCTTGTTTCTGAATTTTGTTTATTAAATATACTTTTCTATAAATAGCCTTTGAGCAGGGAGAAACTTTTTTTGCCCCTTTTTTTGTGGATCCCGATTCCACCCTTCGTCTTCTCCCCAGCATTAATAAAATAATGGCTGTCTGTAGCCCAAACACCGTGATGATAACGGTCTCGTCACCCTGGATCTTTTCCGTTGCTCCAGCGAAAAAACTATTCTTCCGTTATGTATTGGGCGCTAAACCCCAATTTCCGTTATTTCGTATGGAGCATTAATTGGCCCTGTTCATATATCTCACCTAATTCATTATTTTTTTACTATAATTTATTTATTTTTTCATATGATATCTTGTAACTTTTTTTTATTAATCTCTAGTGGATAAATTATATTTTTAAAAATATTAAACAGATAATTTTATCAAATACAATTATGAAAATAAATTTTACTTTTTATATTTACTGAAAATAATGCAACTATGTAATAAGGTTCTCACTTATTGGGATAAAATCACCAATAAAAATAATAGAATTAAGTTAATTAATAGTAAAATAATTCACTACAAAATTTATGCAATCATTTCAATTTTGAGAAATGGATTCTCGATTTAAACCCAAGTAGGTTAAAATACTGTAACCTTTTCCATCCACCTTTTTTCTACAATCATAGCAATTTTTTTGGCTATATAATTAGGAGGAAGTTATGGGACAAATCAAGTCATGTTCGCATTATTATCATTGCAAATGGGCGAATAAAACCAAAGTCCCCAAGTGACCTATGTGTCCCCCTAATTATCCTTGTCGACAGGTTTGGACCTACCACGTGTACAAACCAAACTTTTATCTCTTGTCTCCCTGTCACCAGGGGTAGCCCATCTTCCATCTTCAGAGATTTGTTTTGTTGTCTTATTTCTTGTTTTTTTTTTCTCCCACTTGTCTTGCCATCTTTCCTGTTTCTATATCCTGAGGAATATGTAAACATATATTCGATAATCATTGATACGTTTAAATAAAATTAAGATATTTTAATAAATTAATATTATTTTTTATATTCGTATTTTGTTTTAAAATAGAAATATATACATGTTCCAAAGCAACAACACTCCAAAGTACAAACCAACTTTTACCTCTGTTTTCCCTGTCCCCGAAGACAGCCCATCAAGAGAGATTTCGTTGGTTGTTCTATTTCTTTGTTTTCTCTTTCTCCCAATTCTCTCGTTATCTTGCTCTGGTCCCGTGACATAACCGAACCTGTTTCCATCTCCTGTTTGAGTTTCAGTGCATGGTTAATTACAAGCCCTTTTTTTATAGCTTCGCTGTCTCTTTTACATGGAAATCGACTGAGATTAACTTAAACTTGTGGTCACCATCGCGTTGTGTTCTAAAGCGTTTGATGGCACGTTGCGGTCAGGAATTTGATTGTCTCATTGGCATGAATTTCCAAGGATGTTGACAAAAGTTTACCAAATATCTACTAGTTGATCACTGGGTACACAAAATGGGATGAAATTAATTTCCCTCAATGAATCTCTCTAATTGAATTCCAAACATTTTGTTCGTTACAAGTTGGAATTTAGTTTGGTCAGTCTAGTCACTGACAGTGTTTTAATCATCAAACATGGGGGGACAGAGTGAGTTGGGGATGGTCAGGACGGGCCCAACAATTGGCGACGTCCATGATCGCTTACCCCAACCGCCAGCCATTACTTTTGAAGAAAAGGAAAGGGTGCCGTGGTGGCTGAAAGTCGAGAGGATTGTTGTCCAGATGTGGCTATATTTGAAACAAGTTTAGCTCATGTTTTTGGTAGAAATTATTGAATTAATTTGTCCAAAATTATTTAAAAAAAGATGTCAAAGGCATGTGCGGTTGTTCATCTGGATGAATAACTTTTGGGATAGGCATGTAGGACCCCAAGTCTTATAACCATCATTCGATTCATTTCTCCACTGACAAGCCAATGAAAAAGTTGCATTGACTTGTCTGTTACTACAACTTTTAGATGAATTTGCTTAACGCTTCTACATAGAAAACTCGAAAGCCCAAATCCAAGCAAGCCTGGGAGATACTACCTTCGTTGTTTTCAGGAGAAGAATTCTTGTGGGTGTGTTTGGCCCAAAGCCCCAAACAAGCAAATGGAACTTGCAAAATATATGGGTCCGTGATAGAGTGATAGCAACTACTTCTTATTGGGTTAAGCTCCGAATCCATTTCAATAGAGAAAAGCAAACTTGATGAAATTTGTTCTTAGGGTTTCATTTATATCAGTATGAAATTTTACATTGCCCCACTTCATTAATTGAATCTTAGTATATGATTTTGAAACAAAAAAGGTGGTAGCAGCTAGTAGTGAATATTCTTTTTGCTTGGTTACATTGCATTGATCTTTTAAATTCTTTTAATCGTTTTTACGGTTTAAAATATGTATATTGTCAAAAATATTCAACTCATGGCAATAAATTTAACTAAAGACCGCACATTTTAAAATTATACTTTTTTGTATATACATTGGGATAAAGAAAGTAAAATAACTACATCATTCTAAGCTATAAAACACCCAAAATATGTGCAAATAAGAGTGAACTCATACTAGTTGAAGGTAAGTCGAAAATATGTAACCCAAGAGATAGGTCGTCATGATGTGTGGTTGCCCTTTTATTGATTTGATCGTGTTATATAAATTTTTAACAACAATATAGATAAAATATAATTATAAAAATTACTTACATTAGCAAAAACTACATATTTGATATTACTATTAAAAGTGAAAAAAAAATACCCCTAAATTTTAAATAACCATACTTTATAAATTGTCATTATACTTTAAAAAAATAAATTTCATTTATATAAAAATATATACTTAAAACCCAAATTTGCTATAGCGAGACTTTTCCTTCAGGGAAAGGTGTTGGGTAGTTGGAAGGCGTGAGGAACATTTTCTTGGATGATTCGGATATATCTAAGAAAAAGTAAAAGAATAGTCTCATATGTTTTCTTTTTTTTTTGTTATCATTTGACCATTCTTTTAAGAAACCTAGCGTTGGCTTTGTCTATGGAGACGTTTAGATGGCCCCCTTGTTTCTTGTCATGCATGAGCACCAACTTTGTAGCTTTGATTTTTTATGCCGTCTTGCCTTTTTCTTTACTCCAATTATTGCATGGTATCCAACTACATTTTCACCTCCAGAAAGTTCATTTCATCGACAAAGGGATCTCCCCTAGGATTTTTATGGAGGAAGCCCTAATAATTAAAGGCCGCCTAGAATATAAAAATGAACAGAAGAAAGGATCAACCATGGCTTGTATCTAAATGGTCGGTGCATCGAAACTGATAATCTCACGTCAACCCACCTAATATAATAACAAAACATAAGATGAGATACAGTCCTGAAGAGTACTAGAGAACTATTAAGACACACGTCAAATTGTAGCTTGTTGTTTACCAAAGTTGAGTAACTAGCTTAATGCTATCCGACCTAAGAAAGGAAATCAGAGGGGAGGGGGGCATGGGGTAACTGATCATATAATGCTGTCCTGAAAGCTTTTGCCTTTGAGGTGATCTGCCCTTTTGCCAAAGATGCTTTACCCAAGCTTACTTTGATCAACCCCATAACTTTTTTCTTTTTTCTTTTTAATTATTATATTCTAATTATTCCATTAACAATTTAAAAATGGTCTTCAACATAGGGTACAAAGGGGAATAATGATCTGGAAATTGGTATTCAGTTGTCATTGACGATATTTGCACTATGAAAACAAGCTGACTTAGAATTTAGACAAGAATAAGACACTTGATATTATCAATCTCAAATTATTATTATATAAAACAAGGCTTAATCATTTCATATTTCCATGATTATCACTAATCATATGATTAATAACTAATTTATAAATAAACCGAACCCTAAAACTTGTTGCACCATTATTATACGACAAAACCACTTACAACTTGTCCGTTAAAAAAACAGTATGATCGTCATGGAATTAATGTTTTCATCTCCTTGCATTTTGAACCAGACCTTAACTATATAAACAAGCCTAATCGTCTCATATCTCCGCAATTATTGCTAATCATATGATTAATAACTAATTTATAAAGCTAAACCTGAAAACTATACTACTAATTAACTCGCTGCACCATTATTATAAATCAAAATTACCTACAACTGGTCCAAATAAAAAAAAACATTCTGGATCACATTGCATTTTGAGCCATAACTTTGTTATATATATATATATATATATATATATACTCGTAGACAAAGCAAGGACCAAAGAAAGAAAATAAAAGAATGAAGGAAGGAGGGCATGAGGACTGTTAGGTGCATGTGAAAGCAAAACGACGTGCGATGAAACTTGAAACGTAAGCATGAAACTGAGCAACGAGAACCAGAAGAAGAAAAGTAATAATCATTTTATTATGGCAGGTATCGAGACCGCCAAATCTATGCTCCGTTGGTTTGGCGTCATCACTAACTGATGCTATAATATCCCGCAGAAACTTTTGAAACTATTCATTCTGTTCACAGCTATGGGGGTTTTATTAGGTTCCCATTGTTTGGCAGCCTGCCCTTTGAAACAAGGCTGTACTTATTGTAGTATTAATTACTTACGTCTCTTAAATATTATACTTCTTCCCATTCCAATTTTTTAATTGGACTATTCTGAAATGAAGGGTTTTCACTTAATTGTAATTTTTGGTTGAATACAATCTTTTTTTAAAGGAGCTTAGATTTTTCCCGTTCTCCATCTCACTTTCGGTGTGGAAGACTTCGGGTTTTGTAGCTGATTGAAATCAATACCATGAGTCATTATCATGATCTCCATAAAATTTGTTAACAGTGCTCATCTAGCCGTCTGATTAACGCTTTTAATGCAGATTAAGTGGGGTAGCGGATAGATTGTCGTCGCTAAAAGATTTATATTGCTGGCCAGACGATTGCCCCATATTCTTGACGCTCTTAATACGGCGAATTGGGACTTTAGAAACCATGTATATTTCTCGGAAGATTTAATTTCGTCCTTAAAACCGCAAGAAAGGTCCTTTTCTTTTGGATTTTTCGATTTCACAATTACTTAAAACGTGTTATCTTATTTTTTGATGGAATTAAAAGGATATTATTGTTCTCAATCACATAGCGTTGCACTATCAATTTGTACATTCAACATCCTCCCGATATGTGACACATCAATCTTTGACCGTAATTAAAGGATATTAATTTATTTTTCATTCATCTTTATATTAAATTAAAGTTATTCATAAACTTTAATTTAACCAAAATTAAGATTACTATTTTTTTAACATCTAATTAATAAGTTTCTAGTTCAAGACCTATTCTTATGGGTGAGTAAAATCAAATCAAATTAATTACACATTCAAATTAAATATGATTTGGATAAAATAGTTTGGTCTAATTAATTTGTTGGATCAATTGGTTCAAAATATTTAATTTAATTAATTTTTTTTATCAATTCTCGATTTTAAAATTTTTATATCAATTCACCCAAAAAATCAAATTAATTTTTATATATATATTAAGAAAAATTGATGGTAAGCTTAATTAATAATATACTTAAAATATATTAATTTATTATATATACATATACAAATTATAATCATAACAATTAATTTTAGTTATATATTTATTTATAAATCTATATTAATATGAAATTACAATTTATATATTTTAAATTATATAACTTATATGTTAATATTACAATATATAATAGTAAATATCTTACATATTAATATATTGTAATTATTATATCTTGGTAATAGTTCGTAATATAAAATGTTATGAATATATATATAATTTATATATAAGTATTACTATAACTTATGATAAACTTTATTTATATAATTATATTTAATAACTTTATTAATTATCACTTTAGTTTTTATAACATATTAATTATAATTAGTTATTAATATTCAAATTTTGATATAAAACATTATAACATAGAAGTTGTGTCATTGATTTCATATATATATAAAAAAGTAATATATTATGTATACACATATATTTAATTTATATATAAGTATTACTGTAACTTATAATTAACTTTATTTATCTGATTATACTTAATAATTTTATTAGTTATCGTCTTAATTGTTATCACATACTATTTATAATTAGTTATTATTTATATAAACTTTGATATAAAAATTAAAATATTATAACAAATAAAATGTGTCATTAATTTTATATATATAATAAAATAATATTATATATATTTAATTTATAATTAATTTATATATTTTATAATTATGGATGAAGATTATAAATTTTAATATTACAATTTGTAAAAAATAAAATAAAATATTGATTTATTAGACCAACCAAATCAATTA
>NW_018397260.1:8198544-8213259 GCF_002168275.2 Theobroma umbraticum | reverse complement strand
CTGTTTGGTATTTTTTTATATTAGATCAATTTTTTAAAAATATTTGATATATTTAATCTTTGATATAGTAAATCAAATCACTCAATTCACTAATTTACTCAACCCTATATATTTTTATTTAATCTGATATAATTTTTCAAGTATTGAATGGAAATGGTTTTTTTATTAAAAAATTAAAATAATAATTTTTAAGATATTTCTAAATAAGATTTTGATTTAATCAATTTAGTATTGATAAATTTTTTTTTAAGATTACAGCACATTAATTAACGTGAAAGAAGGTCACGTGCAAGGCACCGACCAGTGACCGATCGGAAAATCATATCAAGAACAGTCAACGATGGCTGACATGTTGCAACGTGTACGAATCCGAGAAGTTCTTGCGCCTTGTTATTCTAGGACCATTCTCAATCGTCATGGTCCATCGCTCATGCCTCTGCCTACAAAGAAGATCTAATATATTTTAATATCGTGTTGCCCCGGTCATTCCTTGCGCAAGAGGTAAATAAACAAAAAAGAAAAGATTACGGGTCCCACCACGTGGGATACGTGTATGGCCAGGATTTGCTCCAGTCCCTTTCAAACCAGACCAACCTCCAAGAACCCGAGGCAAATTATCAACGGCAATAATATCCGCAACGGCTATTTCAAATAATTGGATCCAACGGTCAAAATCGAATCGGCGGCTGCCGCCCAACAGTGTCTCCCGGGTCTTGGACTCAGAGGAGGTAGCCGACTGCAGCGGTTGTCGGTAAATTAGGAGGAATGGTCACATTTTAATTATAAAAATGAAATTAAAAATACAAACACAGTAAAAAGAAAATAAATAAAGTAGCCGTTGGGTTCATGGCTTCTATAAAAGAGGCACCGAGCTGACACAGCATTCATGAAAGTTTGGTGCAGAAAACTATAACAAAAAAAAGTCCAAATCCCCTTAGTTAGAAAAAGTGTCTTTTGGATCCGTTTGGGATCGAAATATTAACCATCTTTCCCTCGATGAAAGTGGATTTTTTTTATCTATAAAAAAACCCAATATTTTGATCTTATTTTCTCTTGATGAGGTTGAGAAATAGATGGTTTGATTCTCCTTTTTGTTCTTAGCATTTTCCTGAAGTTGTAAACATTCCTTTTTCTGTTTTGTCATTGAGAAAAGATATCCTCTGAGTTGTATAGATTTTGAAGCTTTTGTTTTTCAGACTTTGGATCATATTATTTTCAAAGATCATTTCTTTTTTTTATTATTGTATAAGCTTTCCTTGTTTTCCTTGCTTTCCAGGCTTTTGTTGTCAGATTTTTATCTTTCGTTCAAGTTATTCGGAAGTTATAAAGAGAAAAGAGCAGATTAACCCAATATCATGGATGCAATTTTCATGTCATCTTCAGGTAAGAAATCATTTTCTCCATACAAGCAACTCAAGAATATTCCGAAGAGAAATTCGGGAGCTCATGTCGTTTCAAAAGCAAGTGAAAACCTAGCTCCTACGAACATCATCCATGAAGGAGGGCTGCTGCTTGCTCCTCCACGATCTCTCTCCTTCTCTTTTCCTCCTTCAGCTTCTCTTCTCAATCCATTATTCTATCAAAATCATCACCAGCTGCAGCAACAGCAGCCACCTCTCCTTCCTCTTCCAACCCCTAACAAACCTCTCCACAGCTCTCTCCCTTCTCGAACCCGGAGCCTTTCTTCCTCTCCGTCTAACAGAAAAAACAACAGGAACAGAGGCCAATCTCTCACACCAAAGAGATCAAAATCAAAGCAACTCACTGGCAAAGTAGAGGAGCCAAAGAAAGATTCGAAGCCAGCAGATCAGGCGACGAAAACACAAGCCATAAGTAAGTCATTAGTCATGGCGTCAGCTAACAACCCGATAGGACCAGACCCGAATGATCTCCCTAAGGTCTTAGCTTCATCGTACCTAGCAACAGGAAACGTTGCAAAAGACTTGGAGAAGTTTTCAGGTTCTGTCTTTACCCTCTCCCCACCACCTAGCAGCCTGCCTTTGCCTAAGTTTTCGCTTAGACCAAAGCTTAGTTGCAACGCTGAAGCTGCTGGAGTCGATGCTGGAGCCACTGATAATCTCCGACGGCTCCTACGTCTCCGTTGAACGACGAAAGTTTTTATTGTCGTTCCGGTTCTGGTGCTGTGTGAAGGGTCTTTTCTGTAAATAAACGCCTTGCAAGAAGGGTATGCTTTCCTTCATCAGGCAGTAACTTTTATTTTTCCTTTTTCTCGTTCTTCTCCTTAATTTTCTTCTGCCATGGGAAAATATTGTGATCACCTCCTGTTTTTTTTTTTTAATTTGAGGTGCACAAGAGGAAGAAAAAGAAGGAAGGGTCGTTTCTCTAAGGCTTTGGGTTAAGAGATTGTTGAACTTTTTTCTTTGTTTTTGTAATTTAGATCCGTATGCATGAATATTGTGATCACCACCTTGTTTTTGAATAGGGGTGAACATACGTTACGTGTAAGGCTGTGCCACACTCTTTGTTTTAGTTTGATAATCGTAAGGGTGTTCTGGAACAGAAGATTGCCAGGGAATGTTACTTTCTTTCTTATTTAAATCAATAATACTACATGCATGATATCTGCGAAGCTTGTTCAATTGCATGATTCTATTTCATCGTCCGTAGAGTGCAGTGAAGCATGAGAAGAAGAAAATTTTTCTTGTCGGATAAATAGGATTTTATCATACAAAAGAAACAGGAAAAATCCCTGCTACAACAAATAACAGTCCTGCAAAAGCAAGAAAATAAGTACAATCTGTTCCCACTGTTTATAAGCGCCAATCATGCCAAATTCTACATGAAAATTAGATTCTCTGAAGCAGCAATACTCTCAATGTCCGAAGCAGCCTCCCGTAAAGTCTGTTGTTCCTTTCTCTCCAGGGCAAAGTAAATAAGCATACCAGGCTAGTCTAAGAGCCACAAACAGTATATTCTACATGACAATCACCGCATCTGTTGTTCCTTTCTCTCCAGGGCAAAGTAAACAAGCATACCAGGCTACTCTAAGAACCACAAGCAGTATAATTCCACATGAAAATCACCTCAGATAGTAATGAAACTTACACACAATCGGCGGAACAAAATTTTTTTCAACAAAAAATTGGAAGCTGATTTTTTAATATAACTTTTCCTTGATCCAAAGCCATGATAGAAGATGAGTCCCAAAAACCCTTAAAACTGCTCCTGCCTCTTACACTGGTGCCCGCAGCTCTGGAAAGTTGAACAGAGACTCAATTTTCCGTGTCCTTAAACTTACAATTTGGGCATACAAGGAATACAGTCTGCCCTTCATCAGCTGATCTCATCTGTATAGGAAAAGATAGAGAGAGAGAGAAATGATCAGGAATCAGACACACAGAAGAAAAAAAACTGTTTATTGAGACGTAGTTTTACTTGTCTGGTAGTGTACTCAAGCTCTGGATGTCCACACTTTTTACAAGTCTGTTTGATCAACTGCATATAAAGTTAATACTAAAACTGTGAGTAACAGATTTCAAGATATGCCTCTATTTTTAACTTTATAAAAGTAATTACCGCTGCTGATTCTTTAGTTTTCATCCCTTCACTAACATGTGAGATGCCCAGGTCTCTCCGTATATCCTGCATCATTAAAAGCACATGGGGTAAAATAACTTAACATCGAGAACATGAAAAGAGGCGTGAAAGAAAGAGAGGAAGGCTATCAGCGAGCAAATGCAACTAGCTGATCTAGATACAGGAAAAGAACCCATCTAGCTGCATTCATAATAGATTAACCATTCTTCATATGCATTCTATCAGTGCTCTCTAAGCTACATCATAGAAGAAGAATTGATTTTTCTGAAAAGAAGAAAAGGGAAAAACCAACAATGACCGACTTATTAGGTGCCAATGTGGACCACTTTCTCATATACTCCAGCCACTAGGAACATCTCAATATGTGAAGGAAAAGTTGCAGAATCTCTCTTTATCTCTGATCCAGAACAAGAAACCGCCCAAATAAAGAAAGAAAATACTATCCCAATTCATTTGTAATCTCACTCTTGTCTCTCGAATCAGCATAGCCATTTGATTAAAAAGACCGTTCATTACAATCATCATCTTTTTCCAACACATAATTAAGCTGCCATCATCATATCAGTGATAGCTAGCCAACAAAATAGAAGTACCAAAGTTCAAGGCATACCTCAGCAGTAATGGTGTAACCTATTTCTCTTCCCAAAATCCCTGAAAGATATTGGTAACAAACTCAGTAAAGTAGAAGATCAATAAGATAAAACAATAGTTTACATAGATTTCTCCAAAACAGAAATTTAAGCAACGATTAAACTGCTAGTAATAATATTTCACTGAATGATATTAACTGAAAATAGGAGCATGGCTGTGAAAACATAAGACAAATCCAGTATCTAAATTAAGTTTCTTTCAGTTCTGTAGAAAACAACGTTTCTTGAAGTTTGGATTGATCACGCACACAAAAAAAAAAAAACCGTGAATTTTGAAATAAATCAAGTGGGTACCTTTTGCACTGGGCTTAAACTTGCACAATGGGCATTCAGCATACTTGGGTGATACCAAAGACAGCATTGAACCACAGAAGCTACAGAACATGAAGTCACGTGCTTGAGAATATGCCATGAATTTCCTTCACCAAACTGTCGACTGGGGCACTTTATTACATGTCAAAGAAAACAGAAATAATTAACAAGAAAGCAATTTTTTCTTTTTTGTGAACAACAGGATTAAACTAGCACAATTGAACCATTAAAACCAATTCTCTGAGAGACAACTACAAACACTTGTCACCCATAGCTACCCAGACGCATAGAGTAAGACGCCACATTCCAGTTCCCATTTTTTTACTTACAACACTTCCCAAAAAAGAAACAAAAATCTTTCCAACGGATTCAAATTAAAATTTAGTGAAAAGGACATAAAAATTCAAGAAAAACCCGACAAAAAAAAACCCAAAAATCTAATTATTAAACCAAAAAAAGCTAATTAGAGAACAAGAAACTGGGGAGCTCACCACTACAAGAGGTAAATCTTAATTCTTGTTCTGTAATGATTAGCTTCGGCCAATGTGGCTGGGAAACTAATGAATGATAAACCCTTCTTTCTGGCCAGTGTATCAGAGAATTGTTCAAGTGTAAAACCCTAGCGTTTGGCCTTAGCGTTTACGTAGGTCCATGCGAAAGGCTCGGGTAGAGGCCCAGTCAAATACTTTCTACATTGGGCCCCAGGCTCCTCCAGAGCGCCCATTGTATTATTCGACCTAACATAATAAAGAATTCATCTTT
Organism: Theobroma umbraticum; assembly: GCF_002168275.2. NCBI lineage: Eukaryota > Viridiplantae > Streptophyta > Magnoliopsida > Malvales > Malvaceae > Theobroma > Theobroma umbraticum. Next base: position 8,207,977 of record NW_018397260.1, on the reverse strand, counting down.
AAAAATGATAAATTCAGTTGGCCAATTTTTTAAATCAAAGTTTAGGAAGTTGTTTACATTTAATAATTACTCTCTCCGTCTCTTTTATTTATTTATTTAATACCTCAAAATGAAATTGTCCTTTTCTTAGACATCTAATATTTTTATTTTTTAATTATAAATTTGTTTTTCATAATGAAAAATATTAAGAAGTCTTGAATATTTATATTTATAAAAAAATATAAATTTTAATATAAAATATATCAAATCCAAAGCTTTTATCTCAATTTTGATGAAAATAAAAAAGAGAAAAAAAAAAGATGATAGGGAGTTGTATAAATTGCTTCGCTCTTGATCACTGACACTGAAAAGAAAGTTCAGTTGAGAATATGAAAAGTTGCAATTATTTCTTCCATAAATCCTATCCTAGTGAGGCAATGAGATGTTGGTGTAAACATCATCAACAGTGACATAAACAGTAAGGTATAAGTATTCAAACTCAAATTCTGGAGAAAGGTGGAATGATTTGATTAGAATTTAACGGCCGAAAGCAATCCAATTTAACATAATGGTTCAAATGGATAACAATGGAAAAACAAATTATAGGAAATAAGCATTATTCGCATTCCCTGATTTCGGTGAAATGTCAAATATCATGTCGGAAATGTAATCCCAACAAAGGGCGGTGGTGGCTGGAAAGACAAAAGTCTGATTCCAAGATTGCTTAACTCAACAATGGAAAAGAGTGGGAAAAATGGTTCATGCACGAAGGCTCAATATTCAATTCCAGGATGATTTACCCATGTGATTAAGAGTACCAAACACCCTTTTGCATACTTCCATTGGAAGTTTATCAAATCTTAGCAAAAAAAAGTTTCTAACATCACATGGTGTGGTGGTGGTCCTTCACTCTCCCCTCCATGATAGAGAGCAGCTCTGTGAAGTTAATGTGTCTAATTATTATACTAATTCTTTTGTTTCCCAAAACCAGGGTCCCCAGTGGAAGGAAAGATGGCTGTTAAGGGGTTGATGATGGTTATGAAACAACTAAGCCGGCTTGGATTCTTTTGCTTAATTGCTGGGAAGTTGACAGCAATTTGAATTATGTTTTCTGTAAACATAAAATAAATAGCATCGATTAATTTCAAATGACAGTTAAGGAGCCGAGTGGTTGGTTGGCCAACTAAGTTAACTTTGCATTTATAGGCGCGGGAGTGGGCTGCCTCTCATCAACACCAACGCAGGAACCCCATGACTTAATTCCTTTCCTGCTTCGTGTCCAGTATTTATCATCTATCCCAATCCTTCCCAGACATTTGTGGGCGTTGTTCTTCTTGGTAAAATGGAAGAAGTGGAGCTCATTGACCAGAATTCGCATCCAAAAACGGAGCAACCATCGAGTTCGGCCAAAAGCAAACCTGTTTCATTCCTTGGCCTATTTGCAGCTGCTGATAAATTAGATTGCGCCTTGATGTTATTTGGAAGTTTAGGGGCGTGCATACATGGGGCTGCTCTGCCGGTGTTCTTCATTTTGTTTGGTCGCATGATTGATTCTTTAGGACATCTGTCTTCAAATCCTCAAAAATTGTCTGTTCGGGTTTCTGAGGTACTACGCCAATTCAATCCCTCTGAAATCTTTGTTTAGTGATGACATGGAAGCTAGGTTTAGGGTATGTTAAGTCCTGTCGAGTCGAAGCGTGTGCATTGTGTCCTGTTCTTCGATCTAAAATTGGTTCAACAAAAATTTGTTTAAGCAATCATCATATTGTCCACTTCCGGAGAAGTGATTCAGATGAAGGCGATCATGGCAATTCTTGCCACCAAGAATTGAGAGAAGTGGCGGTTGGACTGTTGTTGTGTAGTAAATTCTACAAAGCATACAAACAAGGGATGAAAATTGCAAAAAGACAAACTGGAGGCATTTCCATTATCAATTCTTAATCCGTTTTACTTCTTTTCATCCTCACTTTTTTCTTCCAATTAGAATCCAGCATCATGTTAGCAAATATAGTATCTGAATTCTCCTCAAGTGACCAGATTTTGCTTGATATTTGACATCTTCTTTCCTGCAGCATGCTCTGTACTTGGTCTACCTTGGTCTCGTTGTTTTCGCATCAGCATGGATCGGTATGTTTCATGTTTCTCAGTCCTCTCTGGCTTCTACAGTTTCCATTTTTTTTTCAAAGTACCGCTCAGCTTTGCTTTGCCGACTGCAGTATTAACATCCTTCTTGATATTATCTTTTCAGGTGTTGCATTCTGGATGCAAACTGGGGAAAGGCAGACAGCTCGTTTGCGTCTGAAATACCTTCAGTCAGTTTTAAGAAAAGATATAAGCTTCTTTGACACTGAAGCCAGCGATTCTAACATTATTTTTCATATTTCAAGTGATGCAATTCTTGTCCAAGATGCAATTGGTGACAAGGTATGTTGCCAAAGAGAGGAATATGATGGTTCTCAGTTCTCAGAATGTTCAAACTTGGATAAGATACTTACTTTAATACTATTCTTGTGTATCCTGACGCAGACAGGCCACGCGATCCGTTACCTGTCTCAATTTGTTGTTGGGTTTGCCATTGGATTTACATCTGTATGGAAGCTTACACTACTTACCTTGGCTGTAGTTCCGCTGATAGCTATTGCAGGCGGAGCTTATACCATTATCATGTCCACTCTATCAGAAAAAGGTGAGGCTGCTTATGCTGAAGCTGGGAAGGTCGCAGAAGAGGTAAATTACATGCACGATGAAGGCTCCAAACCTTCTTTCCTTCACAAGAAATACCAAACTGGTAGAATTTTAAGAAGAGATTGAATATATCTGCTTCAAATGGTTATTGATTTTATGTCACTGTGAGTATGTCCAGAAGTTATGTGTCTGGGCTGAACCCAAGTTAGGCCATCCTTTTGCAGTAGACTCCACGAACAACTAACAAAGAAAATTCACATATATTTCAATTTAATTTGATAGCCATGCCAACTACTTTTCTTGATTTCTCACTCATGGAGGTAGCTTTTTTTTTTGCGTCTTAATTCAGGTTATTTCACAGATTCGCACAGTATACGCATTTGTAGGGGAGGAAAGGGCAGTTAAAGCATACTCTGATTCACTTGAAAATGCTCTTAAAATGGGGAAGAAAAGTGGACTTGCAAAGGGGGTGGGAGTTGGATTTACGTATGGACTGCTGTTCTGTGCCTGGGCCTTGCTTCTTTGGTATGCCAGCATACTTGTCAGACATGGTAAAACAAATGGAGGGAAAGCGTTTACAACGATTATCAATGTCATCTTTAGTGGATTGTAAGTATACTCTGAATGTGGTAGCAAAATTTGTTATGCTGTTTTATCTCTCGTTAATCGAAATTGATGATAAAAAACAGGTGTTTTGCTTTTGCAGTGCTTTAGGTCAAGCAGCGCCAAACCTTGCTGCCATTGCTAAAGGCCGGGCAGCTGCTGCCAATATCTTCAGCATGATTGAAACAGACTCAAAGCCTTCAAGGCAGTCAGATGGTGAAACCATCTTGCCAGAAGTTGCTGGAAAAATTGAGTTTTGTGAGGTCTGTTTTGCTTATCCTTCGCGGCCCAATATGGTGTTTGAGGATTTGAGCTTCTCCATAGATGCTGGGAAGACGTTTGCATTTGTAGGTCACAGTGGTTCAGGAAAGAGCACCATTATATCCATGGTTCAACGTTTCTATGACCCCATTTCAGGTAAGACCAAAATTCTGCATTGAGTTACAATAGTTTCACTTCTCGATGTTTAATTTATGGAACTTTAGATTGTGGCTGATACACCGGAGTTCAACAGGTAAAATACTATTGGATGGACATGATATTAAGAATCTCCAGTTAAAATGGTTGAGAGAACAAATGGGATTGGTTAGTCAAGAACCCGCTCTGTTTGACACATCGTTAGCTGGCAATATCCTACTTGGTAAAGAAGATGCGGATATGGAGCAGGTTATAGTAGCCGCCAAAGCTGCTAATGCACATTCTTTCATCGAGGAACTACCTGATAGTTATAACACACAGGTGTGTCCTCCAAAGGCCTTGCATTGTACAAGAAACTGAAACAATTACCAGTGGCTCTCCTTTTGTGATGATATGAGGCACATGTATCAAATTTAAGGACTAGGATGGCCACATTTTAATTTTTGTTGTCTTCCCTTTCTCTACAGATGTGTGACTGTGACGAATGCTTAAGTGTGATGCTTTGACAGTTTGTTAATTTTAGGTCGGAGAGGGAGGAACTCAGCTTTCTGGAGGGCAAAAACAAAGAATTGCCATTGCAAGAGCCATGCTGAGAAACCCAAAGATATTGCTTCTAGATGAGGCCACTAGCGCTCTTGATGCAGAATCAGAGCTCATAGTTCAGCAAGCACTAGATAAGATAGTGTCAAATCGAACTACAATTATTGTGGCACATCGATTATCAACTGTCCGAGATGTTGACACCATCATTGTTTTGAAGAATGGCCAGGTTGTCGAGCGTGGGAACCACATGGATTTGATATCTAAGAATGGAGAATACGCAACTCTAGTGAGCTTGCAGGTATCAGAAAACATTGCAAATTCAACCTCTATATGTTCTTCTGATGCTTCTGGAAGTTCTAGCTTCCGACAACCTCCCAACACTCAAAATCCTGGACTGGATTCACGGTCAATTTCAATAAAAGAATTGGGGCAAAGTGATCAAAACTCATCTCAGCAAAACTTTGCTCCTACTTCATCAATAGGGAAACTACTAAAACTTAATGCACCAGAATGGCCCTATGCATTGCTTGGCTCGGTAGGTGCAATTCTGGCGGGCATGGAAGCTCCACTATTTGCCTTTGGAATCACGCATGTCTTGACTGCATTCTACTCTCCTCATGATATCCAAATTAAGAAAGACGTTGAAAGAGTGGCTCTTATATTTGTTGGTCTGGCTATTCTCACCATTCCAATATATCTGCTGCAACACTATTTTTACACCTTAATGGGAGAGCACCTGACAGCTCGTGTGCGTTTATCAATGTTCTCAGGTTCTTTTCTACTTTCCAATCTAGAAAGATGATTCTGATAAATACAATTAGATTGATGGAACATTCATCACATAGGCAAATCCTCTGCAGCAAAACGAAGTACATTTCAGTTCTTCATATTAATCGTATTATAACCTAATCAGGTTTTTTTTTCTTCAAGTGCAGCTATCCTTTCCAATGAGGTTGGCTGGTTCGACATGAATGAGAACAATACTGGTTCATTAACAGGTGCTTTAGCTGCAGATGCAACCCTTGTACGAAGTGCTCTAGCCGATCGGCTATCCACAATTGTCCAGAATGTAGCACTTACCGTGACAGCATTTGTGATTGCATTCACTTTAAGCTGGCGCATAGCATCTGTTACCATTGCCTCTTTTCCCTTACTCATAGGTGCTTCCATAACTGAGGTATGGTTTAGAAACTCTCTTAATTGCAACTAGGTTGTTTCAATCATGTCTGTTAATGGCGATGCACTCCCTCTATGCCATTTTTCTCTTTCTTCAAAATTGCAGCAACTATTTCTTAAGGGATTTGGAGGGAATTACAGCCATGCCTACTCCAGAGCAACTGCTGTGGCACGCGAAGCAATTGTCAACATTCGTACTGTTGCTTCATTTGGGGTTGAAGACCGGATCTCAATCCAGTTTGCCTCTCAACTAAACGAACCAAAGAAGCAAGCATTTCTGCGAGGTCATATTTCAGGTGTTGGATATGGCGTATCACAGCTATTTGCCTTCTGTTCCTATGCCCTAGGCCTTTGGTATGCATCAGTGCTAATCAAGCAAAAACAATCCAACTTTGGAGACATCATGAAGTCTTTTATGGTTTTGATAATCACTGCATTGGCAGTAGCTGAAACACTTGCTCTCACACCAGACATTGTGAAGGGGTCACAAACACTTGGGTCTGTTTTTGGAATTCTTTACAGGAAAACATCAGTTGAACCGAACGATTCCACATCAACCATCGTATCTGAGATCAGAGGAGATATAGAGTTCAGAAATGTAAGTTTCAGGTACCCAATGAGACCTGATGTCACCATTTTTCAGGACTTAAACCTGAAAACTTCGGCTGGAAGGAGTCTAGCCGTTGTTGGACAAAGTGGGTCAGGGAAAAGCACTGTGATCGCACTAATTATGCGATTTTATGATCCCATTTCCGGGGAAGTCATGGTTGATGGTTATGATATAAAGTCATTAAACTTGAGATCATTGAGGCTGAAAATGAGTTTAGTTCAGCAGGAGCCAGCATTGTTCTCAACCACAATATACGAAAACATCAAGTATGGGAAAGAGGAAGCATCAGAGATTGAGATACTGAAAGCAGCAAGAGCAGCCAATGCTCATCGATTCATCAGCAGAATGCCCGAGGGATACCAAACTAACGTGGGAGACAGGGGGGTACAGTTATCAGGGGGCCAAAAGCAGAGGGTGGCAATCGCTAGAGCAATCCTGAAAAACCCTTCCATTCTTCTTCTCGATGAAGCTACAAGTGCATTGGACACAGAATCTGAGAAACTAGTCCAGGAGGCTCTGGATAATCTCATGGAAGGCCGTACCACAGTTGTGGTAGCTCACAGGCTATCAACTATTCGCAATGCAGACACCATTGCGGTGCTGCAACAAGGAAAGGTAGTTGAAATTGGCAGCCACGAGCAGCTGGCGAGGAAACCTGGCGGTGTCTATAAACAATTAGTCAGTCTACAGCAGTAGAGGAGCACCCATCACCCCTGAGCGCAAACATGATATTCAGCTGCTTGAAATCGAAACTTAGCATTAAAATTTTCCCCTTGCTTGTCCATATTCCGCAAGCATCCGAAGCATACAGTAGTTTCTATAGAATTTTATAGATGAATGTGTTGTAATCCAATGAAAATACAATTAATTATTACTGTATGTTAAAACTGCAAATTGCTGAAAATGATCTTATGATCTCTTCATAATATGATTTTTTCCCAAATTTCAGTAAACATCATTTCTTGATCCTGCAAGCCTTTGAATTGATCTAAAGTATTTTAAATATGTATCATGCCATGGATAAAAGTTTTGTCGATTGACTCTCAGAATTTATTGTCTGCAATGATCAGTCTATCATCATTAATGTAATAGCTACCCTTCCTTTAGAAATAAAATGACTGGTCTGTGCCCATTGACGATATTTTAGATTTTTTCATTTAAATATTGAAAAAATCTGAATTATTTCATTTTCTACAAAAAATTATTTTTTATTGCATTTTAAATTTTTTTATCTTGTGTCATATTCATACAAAAACTTAATCTTGATGCAAAATTAATAACTAATAGATTTAATATCAATTAATATTTTTTATCCAATGAATTATTCTAATGATGTAACAAAAAATGTCGCATTAACCAATTAACATCACAAGCCACTTTGTCATGTCAATAAATTATGTTATAGCTCGTATTGATTAAAAATGCCTTTGAATTGTTATTAATTTTTTATTAAAATAAAAATTTTATATAAATTCATATAAAATAATAAATACTTTTTCAAATGCAATAAAATAAAAATAATTTTTTTTTTAATATTGAAACCACCTTTTCTGTCAAAACTCAAATTCAATAATTCAAAACTCAAGTACTACGTGTGCATGATATTGCCAAGAAGAAGTGAATTCAAATTCGGCGCACAAGGCGGACCCCTAAATTTGAAAATTGAAAACGGGCAGGCGCAGGAGCAGGGATGGATCGTTTCAGCCAAGGCCTTATTCAAAGTGCCACGGCTTTAGAAACACTCCGAAGACCCGGTAGGCAGGCATCTAGCTTTTGATTTTTTATTGGGGTCTGTGACTTTGCACTTTGAACTACTTTTAATAATCTTTATTCCAACCCCTTGTTTTTTATTATTTTTCAATTGAGGACATGAAAGTACAAAATTGAAACCCTCATCAATATTTTTTCACAAATAGTAATAATTAAAACATTAATTGATTCATCTGAATTAACTAATGATCGATCCCTTATTTTTTTTATTTTTAAAGTTAATTTATCCATCACAATATGCTAAAAGTGCATTGCCATTTGGCTTTGCTTTGTGTGTGTGTGTGTGTGTTTCTTGATAATAAACTAATGATCATCTTATCATGTTAATTATTACCTTCAATTAGAGTTAACTATAAATAATAAGTAAAATTAATATTAAAAAAGTGAATTTCGCTAATACTTTTTATGATTTGAACTTTTTTTATATGATAGATTGTGATTTATTTTTTTAATTAATATCGAGTGAATAATTTTCATTTTGATAAGAGGTTAGATTATTCATTTTTTTCAATAAAGTTATAAAAACTGTTATATATGAAAAAAAGATAATTTAGAATTGAAAGTATTGTGGCAATTTAATGAAAAAAATTAATAACTTAATTTTTATGAGAACAGAAATTATTTATAAATATTAATTAAGAAAATCACAAATAAACACTTGAGAAAAAATTGAAATTACAAAAAATGTAGATAGGATTTATCCTAAAAATTAATAGTATCAATTTATGGTGAGAAATTTATGCTTTTTTGGCAGATAAAAATGGTTAGGTTGCAATTTACATTAAGGTATTTTTTTATGTTTAGGAAAAAAGAAACAAAATAGAAATAAAATAAAAGAAGGGATGATAATAGTGTGTGGTAAATGATGATAAGAAGTTGTTATAGAGGCCTAGCTGGTGAGAGGCTGGCTAGGTCAGCTTACGATTCAACAGCATTTGTGATTTCGATTTCTCTCTCTGTCTCTCTCCCTCTCTTTCTCTGCCCCGTTTCCCCCCTCTCATTTTGCCATCTTCGCCCTTTTCTGTCTCTCTCTCTCTCTTTCTCTCCCTTTCCTTTCTGTTCACTAGCTTCGACTCTCCATTCAATCTGTTCCTTAGAGTTTGGTCGTAGAGAGAAGCGATGAGGCCTGTGGATCTCATTCTTTGTTTAACCAACAAGAGCGTGTAGCAAATCTGAGAAAGAAAAGCCGCGAACCCCCCAGATTCTTGGAAAAAGAATTCCAAGATTTGGAAGTAAAAGGAGAAGGGGGGGAAAAGCAGGCTGTAGGCGATTTGGTATTTTTGGTATACTTTTTAATTTCGTACGGCGGAGGAGAAAAATGAGCGCCTCGAGATTCATAAAGTGCGTCACCGTCGGCGATGGCGCCGTCGGAAAGACCTGCATGCTGATTTCCTACACAAGCAATACTTTCCCTACGGTGAAGCCTTTTACGCTGTCCTTTTTTCTGAATTTTCGGATCTTTGTTGCATGATCGCATGATTTATTAGCATTTTTTTTTAAATTTTCCATTTGGTTCACAATAGATGGCTGATTAGTTATATATTTATTTCTGGATAAATGAAGGAAGAATTGTTTAGAATTGATGATGTTCGACTGAGCTTTGTTAAAGATTTCTACAGTTTTGAGATTACTCTGGAAATTTTGTTGTCT
>NW_018397260.1:8135268-8198534 GCF_002168275.2 Theobroma umbraticum | reverse complement strand
CTGTCAAGATTATGCTTGATGCCGTACAATGTATGCAGATCAGGTGCAATTAGCTCTTTTCGCCGTTAATTGAAACCAAGATTGGGGCTTATTGCTCTCTGTGCAGGATTAAATCATTTCGGATACTGATTTTCTTTATTGATAATGACTGTTTACTTTTACAATTGTGATGGTAACAGGACTATGTCCCAACTGTTTTCGACAATTTCAGTGCAAATGTTGTTGTGGATGGCAGCACTGTCAACTTAGGTTTATGGGATACTGCTGGTAATTTGGGAATAGCTTCTAAAATTCCTCTTCTATTATTAAGTTGAAGTTCTTTCTTGCTTTTGGTTTGAAATCATTGCCTCGGAACAGGTCAGGAGGATTACAATAGATTAAGACCGCTGAGCTATCGTGGGGCTGATGTCTTTATTCTTGCATTTTCTCTCATCAGCAAGGCCAGTTATGAAAATGTCGCCAAGAAGGTTTAACCATGGAATATCTTCTGTTTTGAGAAGTTAATTTTGTTCGATATGAGATGTCTGTATTGCTGTGTGCTTGCTGAATGCTGATCATGTATTTGCTTGCTTTCCATTTCAGTGGATTCCAGAATTAAAGCATTATGCACCTGGTGTTCCGATAATTCTTGTTGGAACTAAGCTTGGTATGATTTTTACTCCTTGGATAACGGTATCTCTAATATATGCCTGCCAATGTTGTGTTTGTGAATTGCAATTGATTTGCATCTCTAGGTGACTGAATTTTTCTCAAATTAATGGAGAATCCTTTTATACTTATGTTTCTGCAATTCTTTTGTTTCATGAAATGTTGTCATGTTTTCTACACTATGCTGCTGCAGATCTCCGGGATGATCAGCAATTCTTCGTAGACCACCCTGGTGCAGTGCCTATTTCTGCAGCTCAGGTAAATATGAGCACATTATTAGTTTCTTTTTTGCAATTAGAATTTGTTCCACTTATTTAAAATATTGGTCTTGCATTGCTTCTTTCTGAAGGGAGAGGAATTAAGGAAACAGATTGGGTCTCCTGCCTACATTGAGTGTAGCTCAAAAACACAGCAGGTTATAGTTTCTCTACATATTCTTTGTATGTTTTAACTGAAAAGTTGTGTTGAAGCCCCTTTTTCTGATGGGATCTTGTGTGATGGCTTTCCTGCAGAATGTGAAGGCAGTTTTTGATGCAGCTATTAAGGTAGTGCTCCAGCCTCCGAAGAAAAATAAGAAGAAGAAAAAGGCACATGGTGGTTGCTCAATACTATGATCAGTGGAAAGATTCAAGAACGACAAAGATGGATTGACTTGCCAGCTTCTTGCTGCTCATATCTCTATCACTGTCACCTTTTTCAATTCAAGGAAGCAGCAAGCCATCGTGTATAGTCTCAACTGACATTCTAGGGTTTTCTGTGAAAGCATCAGATTGTTTGTTTTGTGTTTTACTTATTGTCATGATCTATAGTTGATGAGAAGCATTCCTTGTTAACATGCACGTCCCTTCTGCGTTTCATGTTTAGACTTTACTCATGTATTAACCAGATGTGAGGAAGATGCTATTACCAAATAACTGTTTTCTTGCATGATGTTTAAATTTAAGCAATTAGATTAATTGATAAGTATAGCTGGATGCCATGAGTCTTAAAATTTAAGTGTTGATGTGTCGTGATTTTTTTATACAGACAAATTACCAAATGGGGCAAATCGTATTCCCATTAGCCTTATCACTCCTTCATATCATCCATGCCAAACGCCTTTAGTGTTCATGGTCCCGGATTTTCTAATATTCTGTCTTGATTATTAAAGTATTGTTTTCAGTATGATTGTTTTCATTTTATAGTGTCGAGTAGATGCTTGTAATTTCTATCATGGGGATACAGATTTGACTGTGTTAATTATTTGCTTATCCGCTGATTAATGAGGTTAAGTTTTAAGTGGTATGGAAAGCAGAGCGACTGTTGGCATTAGGCCCAGTCTACTTGCAGGCGTTTTAAGAGATGTTTAAAAGGAGCCGGCCTTGGGTGTGGGGTGAGGACTCCTTAGTGGGGCAGGCCCAGTCTCATTTAGAGGCTCTCCTGACCTGCGGAGCTAGGAGTAGACCTGTAATTGAGACCCAAATCTGAGGCTCCGGTCACCATGGACGCAGCTGGACCCAGGAATATAGGATCAAGAACTGTAAACACATTATTTATTAATTCATAAACACTGCAAAAAGACAAAAGGTTTTAGTCGGGAGGCAATTTCAAGTTTCAACGTTGGGCTTTTATTGTGTGACAGTTGCTGCAACAAGCAATTGCTCTGTGTTGGTTAAGGCTAAAGTGAAAAACGGTCCCATATATTCCAAGATTTTTTCAAACGAATTTGGCATTGCGGAAGAAGTAGGTAAGTGGAATTTTCTGTCCACGCATGCAACAACAGGTCAAGGTCTTCCCTCCCTGACTTTCCCTTGTTTTTTCCATGGCCCATGTCCTGGGGGCTGTTGCCCTTTTTCCAAGTTCTTTACTTTCTTTTTTCTTTAAAAAAAAAAAAGAAAGGAAATTGGTGCTCTGCTTGACTTGAAACGGTAAGAAATGGTAAGTCTAACTTTTATATATTATAAATTTAAAAATATAATAGATCAAAAATGCTTAAGAGCACATAATAAATCAGGAAAACTTTAAACACTTCATAATCAAATATTATTTCCAAAATATCAATAATGCATGAATCAATACCTGAACTCTTTTAAATATCTTTACTATCCAAAAATCGCTTAAATTAATAAGAAAGAAAACAAAAAGTGTTATATCTTTGACTAAATAGTAAATTTGAATTCGATTTTTTAAAAATGTTTTTATTATTTTTGAATTAGAGTTTGAGATTTTAATTTTGAAGATATGAAGTGTTTTTTTTTATTTTTTATTAGTTTTGCTGAAACAATAAGTTATTTTTTATTTTTAATTATTTCTTATATTATTTTCTCAATTTTGATTTGGTATTCAACGTGGGAAGTGCTTTTAATTATCTTTGAAATTCATAACAAGAAAAATTCATCATTAAACTGCTTCCTGTGAAAGTTTGAAATTTTCCGTAAGACAAAGACGCAATACCAATTAAATGAGGATATGTTAGTCTTTGCCTGACATTTTCCAAGATATCAACATAACTCATTAATCAAAAGAAAATATGGTCTCGTGATGCAGAAGTAAGTTATGAACACAAAAATGGAGGAAAACGAAAAATATGTGTTGAATTTGCACCCAAATTCAAAAAGGGGAGCTCCAATTCTGCTTTCGAGGAGCGTTTATTGTGGTTCATGAACCAACACGTCCAACCCTAAAAAAACTTTGGCTGAAATTCCATGAACCCTAATTTCAGTTCCCAAAATTCTGGGGTTGCCTTTACTTGCTTTCGAGAAGGAAGGAAGGAAGGAAGGGTGGTACAACATTGGGATAGGAAATTCTCCTTTTACCATCTAACCATTCCCATCACTTGCACTTTAATTAAAGAATTATCGTCTAATCACCAGTTAAAGGTAAATAATAATGGTGTTGCCTTGTTTGATAACAAGGTAAACATTGCACATTATGTCCCCCTCCCTTTCCCACATCATCCTCACACCTTCGATCGATCAACTTCATAATTAACTATGATCTTCCCAGCTAAGACCAAACTTTACGCAACAGAAATCAAGTCTTCCTTCCCCTTTGGGATTAGGTACTCTCTCAATTTCCTCGCAATTTTCCTTTTTGGGGGCCAATTCTTATTTAAACGCGGCTCAAGCCACGACCTCCTATTTTCTTCCTATGTTTTCCGCGTGGTATTGGAAAGTGGAAGTCTGTCCCATTTTTTTCTATATTTGTCAAACACGCATCAAAATCACTGGGAAAAACACAGAAATTGTATCAAAGTTTTATTTTATTTTTGAGAATTGAATATGTTATGGCAAAATAGATTAAAAGCTTTTAAAATTAATTATAAATAATATTGTATAAATGTAAAATATTTTTAATAAATTAAAAGATGATGTGATGTAAAGTTAAAATATAATTATTTTTAATTTAAATTCTCAACATATTTGCTAGTAAGATGCATTTTTTTATGTTAATTTATTAATTTTAAATAAAAAAAAAGTTTATACATGAAAGATAAGATTAACAAAAATTTGATTACAATGTATTGTATCATAAGATACATATCACATGTCAAATAATACACGATTATATATAATTGTTACATATTCATTCATACTTATCTTTTATTAATATCATAGGCTACACAGTAATATTTTATTATGCTAATATTCATCCTCACCTTATTCTAGGTGTTATTATTAATTTATTAATTAAAAATAGAAAAGTTTAATATATTGAAGATATAATCAATAAAATTTTGATTAAAGTGTTATGTATTGTAAAATAGCTATTACGTTTCGAAGTATAGACAATCATATACAATGTTAGGCATCTGTTTATTTTTTTAATATTATATGATATATAATAATATTTTAATATGTTAATAATCACACTCACCTTTAAGAATGAACAAATAGATAAATTAAGTGGCTTGATCCATTACATCTAAAGACCAAATAGATTAAATAGTTTGAAAAAATTGATCCAAACTGATCAAACATAAAAGAAGATTAAACCAACAAAGCATATAATTGGTTTGGTTGATTCAGTTTTAACCGATGAATCAAAATTTTATTATTTTTTTACAAATTATAATATTAAAATTTATAAACTTTATTCATAATTATAAAATATACAAATTATGTATATATAAGATATATTTCTTTATTATAAATATGAAATTAATGATACAACTTATATGTTATGATATTTTAATTTTTATATCAAAGTTTGTATAAATAATAACTAATTATAAACAACATGGTATAAAAATTAAGGGGATAACTAATAAAATTATTAAGTGTAATAATATAAATAAAGTATATTATAAGTTATCGTAGTGCTTATGTATAAATTAAATATTTGTATGTGTATAATATATTACTTTATTATGTATATATGAAATTAATTACACAATTTATATGTTATAATATTTTATATCAAAATTTATATAAATAGTAACTAATTATAAACAATATGTGATAAAAGCTAAGGTGATAATTAATAAGATTATTATGTTTAATCATATAAATAAAGTTTATTATAAGCTATAGTAATGTTTATATATAAATTATATATATAATATTTATACAATTATATATATATTTATAATATTCTATATTACGAACTATTACCAAGGTGTTATAATTACAATATATTAACATATAGAATATTTATTAGCATATATTATAATATTAACATATAAATTATATCATTTAAAATATATAACTTGTAATTTCATATTAATATAAATTTATAAATAAATATATAATTAAAATTAAATTATTATGATTATGATTTGTATACGCATATATAATAAATTAATATATTTTAAATATATTATTAATTAAGTTTACAATCAATTATTCTTAATATATATAAAAATTATTATATATATCAATATATAAAAATATATATAATTAATTTAATTTTTTAAATAAATTAATTTAAATTTTTTAAAATCTAGAATCAATCAAAAAATCAATTAAATCAAATATTTTAAACCAGTTAATCTAATAAATTAATTAAACTAAATCATTTTACCTAAATCACATACAATTTAAATAAATAAATAAATAATTTAATTTAATTTTATTCACCTCTACTCACCATATCTTAGGCGTTACCGTTAACACTGCTGCAAGAGAAAATGCTTGCAACTAGCAGTGGGATGGCAGGCACGGTGGAACAAAACGGTGCAGGAGAAGCCACGTAAGAAGGGTTAACATATAATGTATAATATCTAAAAGCAAGAATGGAAACGTGGCGCTTTTTAATTGGATTAAAAAATTCGGCGGGTGTACGTAGAAAAACTACATACCATCCCACTTTCCGTTGCCAAAGAAACGAAACGGGAGAGTAAAGATAAGCTCAATAGAGAAATATATATATATTTTTTGGCCAAAACGAATATTAATTCGGACCCTTTTTGTAATTTCAACCCCGAATTATATTAATTTAAAACCCCGAACCCGACATTCCCGAGACGACTCATTTAACTCGTTAAAATCCGCTCTTCGTCCACCAAATTCTTTTCTCTCTTAATCGTCGGCGCCGCTACAGCTTAGCTCTTTTCACTATTACTGAATTGTAAATTTGGTTCATTAGGATTCGGAGGAGGAGGAGGAGGAGGAGGAAGGGAAATTGGGGGCGGGGGGAGGGTATGGCGATATCGGATGCGGTGATTGGGAATTTGATGACGATCTACGTGGCAGTGATAGCGGGGATAAAGGCGTATGGTTTAGTATGTGGGCGGAGCTTCAGTGGCGGGTTCGTGCTGATTGTGTCGAGCACGGTGTGGGTCTCATCTTGGTCGGGACGCTGACTTGGGACGTCTCTCGTAAAGCCACGTACGCGATTTCCCGTGATCACGCTCCCGCGGTCCATGTTCACGAGATTTGCAAGGGTGGTATTTGCTGTGCACGGCGTGGCGGTGCGTTCCCTGCTTCTCAGGTCCGGTTCAGGCTCCCTCAGCAATTCCATACGGTTCTTTGTAAAAAAAAAAAGTGAATGAAAAAGTTGAAAAGCACGAGCCGAAAAAAAAAATGGAAGAAGAAAAGGGGTATTTGAGTTTCGACGCTGTAAGATATAAGGTTGTCTCTGGCTAAGACAAAAGCCTTGAGGTGTTTGGGTTGTTTTCTCCTTGAATTTTGATTGAGAGGAATAAAATATTGTGTATAAAGCTATAAAATAACATACCAAATGGAAGATGTTTTGTGAATAAATAAATAAATGGTTCCCCGTTGCTCTTGGTTTTTTCTTTTGCACCGACCAAAGTTTGTTCTGTTGTACAAGTGCTTTCAAGATGGAAACAGAGGAGTGAGGCAGAGTTTACATGGTTTAATTGCTCGGTTTGGTCGGCCTACCGACAACGAACGCAGCATTTTTGCCAGGAGGAAGTCCAGTCCAGGATTCTCAAAAAGGTTATTGCAGTTTATACGTTGGAAGATGTCAGAGCTAGGGTGGCAATTATTACAGATTTTTCAGGAAAATAAGTAAGAAGAGCACTTCTGCTAAAAAAAAGCTGTATTGATACTTTTGTTCATATAAAACAGTTAAAGTAGTGCCCTAGTTATGTGTGTATTTTGTTGGTTTGTCTGTTTAGAACAAGCCATGCTTCTTCTTGGCAGGTTGGGTTCCCTTTCTTTTGTCTTGTTTATGGATAGGAAAGGTCGTACCAGAAATAATTGCAAGGATGATGATGGATTAATTTGGATGGGATGTGTAGCAGTCGGTAGCCGTCCCTCCGTTTTGATGCCGATTGGTGAAGAGATACAGCTGCGGTGGCTGCTTCCATCTATTGATTTCCAAATCCCAGGGCAATCCCCTTGGCGTAAAGCCATCCAGGGACTCAGAATCAGATGTTGCTGAAATAAAAAGGAACTCCAAAATCTGAATTCACCCAAGCTCCCAATGGCTGCCTTCAGCATATATTTACGCAATGTAGATTTGCTGCTGATTTTAACCCCACAAGAAGCAATTTGTTAGTTAGTACACATCTTAAAGGAGTCAATCAGCTCTTCCTTCTAAAAATAAAAAAATAAAGAGGGTGTAGCTGGCTCTGCACTTTTGGTGGTTTAGATGTCCATAGCATAAGTAGGAAATTCTATTTGATGCAACGTCAGCTTGGCAGTTGCTGACCCTGACTAGGTCCAAAACAACGCAGTGCTTGGTAATGGGGTTGAAATGTACTCTTGCTCCCCTGGTTTTTACTTATATACTGTCTTGTCATTCGTTGAACCTAATTTGGGTGTAAGTAATTGGAAAAGTACTAACTTAGTGTAAATGATGAAGCTTTTTGGTGGCTGTTTTCGAGACATGACATTAATTGTTGCATTCATTCAAGATGGATGGTCATGTTCTAACGACCTTAAAACAACTGTTTTTTTTTTAATAAAGAAAAACAAAGCTAAATCAAAGACAAAAATGGCAGTAGGAATTAGCTTAGCTTTAAAAGATTGGTCTGTCTGTGAATTGCGATCAACAAGTGCCCATTTTAATTCAGGAAACAAATTTTTGTTAGTATGCATCCAAGGTTCTTTGTTTCTTGGCTTGATCTGTGAGACTGTGGCTCGCTGCTTTCTTTGCTTTTCTTTTTGGTGAACTTTCCAGCTTTAAGTAAAAGAATTGTTAGAATCATCAAGTTGTTGATATTAAACCCAAACGGATTCCATACCCTCTGCTTTACCTAATCTGGACTTTTCAATCCAATGAAGGTTTTCCTCCAATCATGGAAGCAAAGCCCCATTCTGTTTTCCACTTCTTTCTCTTTCCTGACTTTTTTTCCCCTCCTTTTTGTATAACTTTGCTGATTTAATCTACTCTTCAGAAAGATTCTTAGTCCTTTGTTATTTAGTTTTTTATGTTAGTTGCCTTAGCTTTGACTTTAAATCTCTGCCTTTGGCAGAGCATCAAGGCATTGTCTGTAAATTCAAGTTGGGAAAATTTTACCTATGTATCTCTCCATGGATACTGCATTATACGTTCTCTTGCGTTAAGAAATTTGTCTTTGTTGAATAAGGACGAGTTTAATCATTTCAAAGAGATTGGCCTTGATTCGCTTCCTGAAAAAGGCGTTCAGCGAACAGACATGGCTGCCGCCTGAAGTCAGGGATGTGGAACCCCTTTGTTTCTCTTATTGGATTTTGCGTCTTGGCGTGCAGAATCTAAAGCAATGTGTTTTTTTTTTTTTGCGCATAAGTAAGTATAATGAGCAGTGTTTCGAGATTAAGTTCGATAAAAAAGAGAGTTGACGTGCAAGCTTTCTTGCTGCATCTAAACTCTTTTATCTCTCTCAACGTTTTCAATTCAAAGAAAAGCCTCAACCAACATTCTTGGGATTTCTGTGACTGCATTACATCGCTTATTTGTTTTGTTCAACATTCATTATCAGGGGCCATAACAGACGATAAGCAATTACTGATTAAATTTAGACATGAAAAGCACTGCTGCCTTACGCTGCTTTTCATGTTTAAGTTTCTCTAATGTCGGTAACAACCCTTGGTCAAAATAACTGTCTCCCATAAACGACCAGGTTGGAGCGCTGAAATCTAATCGCGTTTAAATTTAGATGATCTCAGGAACCAAAAGAAGAAAACAGAAGTTTGGAATTCAAACTCCACGACCAGGATCCTACAAGTAATTAAGTTTTCTGGTTTTCAGTTCTAATCAAATTGAACAAAAGCATGCATTTGAAAACTTTCGCCCCCCCTTTTTTACCACTTCAATCAGGGTCCTAAAAAAAGGACAATTTAAACTAACAAAGGTCACGATCAAAAATGAATTCCGATTCGAGAATTAAAAATAAATAAAAAAAAAGCCATTTTCTATGTTAGACGAATGGTACCATAAAGTCACCACACCCGCCAACCATCATTTTTTTTTTTTTGGTTTTACTCAAACTAGACAACCTGGTTACCCTCACGTCTCGGGCTGCAAGGCATAATTTACAATTTAATGGATTCAAATTTCTCACCCATTATACCACCTTTTTGTCTCTGGAACTGAATGTAACGCATCGTGCTTGCAAGGAAAGCATCTGAAGCACTATCTGGGGTTGCAGAATCACTCTGCTTCTCGGTATTGATTAGTTCTATCAGGCCTTGGATTGCTGCACCCGTGATTTGCTGATTTCCTTTTTCGAAGAAGTAGAGGTACCTGAAGCAAAAGTGACAGAAATACATGTTCATGACGTAAAGATGAAGCTGTGTAGTATGAGAAGGTTGAATTCGGTACAGCTTAAAGCACTCACTTATTTAATATCTCAACAAAGAGTGTGACTGGCCCACTGCTACCTCGTGCAACATTTGCCATTTGCTGAGCAGCATTTGCGATCCTCAATGCACGCTTTAGGCAAAGCAGGACCCTGCAACATCTCCCATGATGATATTAAAGAAGCAATCCACAGCATTTTGACGCGTGGACACGAATACAGGATGAAACCATAAAAAATTTCAAGCTAAAACTGGTTAAGTACAAGGTTCACACCTTTCCCCATCCTTAACACCATCTTGATCATCTACCCAAAAAAGATGTGAACATGCATAAACAGCTCGGCACTGATCAGGTTTCTTCAATAGCCTAGCTGAATACTGACCAAAGTAATATGTATTTAAGTTTTGCATAAACATATCAATAAAGCACAATAATCCGATAAGAGGCAAGCATTATTACCCCTGTGGCCTTGTGCGTCAAAGTGTCTCGGTTCTCAACACCAAATACATTCATCCTCTGGAGAGTCCCAACTATCAGATGAATTGCGGTCACTTGGGCTTTGGAGTCCTAAGAGCAACAAAAATTCATGAAACTACACAAATTAGAAGGCAAGAATGTGACTGGCTTATGGCTTTTTTTATTTAAAACATTAACTGATGAGTAGACAATTACCGCAATTTCTTCTTCATATAATACAAATGCTTGAGTGAAAAATTCATAAGCAACATGCTCAAGGTCGCCGTCATTAGCTGCCTGTTAGTCAGCAGGAAACAGTAAAAAGAACAAAATAGAGGTTAGAGGGTTCAACATGGACTTTAACGCTCTTTTTGTCAAAAGAATGCAAAACCAAAGACGAAATATGCAATATTGTTTGATGATGCATGAATTGCCATCAGCATAGTGGTGGAATGCCATTAAAATTGAGGCATCATGATGAGAGATTAGTGGTGGCAGCACCCTCTTAGCATCTAAACCAGAAATACTGTCCAACAGAGATCAATAACGTATGAAATCAAGATAAAAAATTCAAGAATAATCAGTCACTACCCCAAGATTTTCACAAATAAAGTTGATTGTTCTTGGATACAACTGCTCCATCAGAAATCTCTCATTCCTTGTGAGCAGAATTAATTACCTCAACATGCCTTTCCCAAAAAATGGCATGTTGCTCTTAAAATACAATAAAACTTGTTATGCTCCAAAGAAATTCTTGGTGTTCCATAAATCATTTCATGAATGACTTTATGCAGTAATTATTATAGTCAAGACTCAAGATTACCTCAGCACATTGGAGGGACAACCTTAATGCAAGTTCAGGTGATGGAACAGTTGATAGATCCTCAATGATCTGAAAGAACGATTAGAGTGATCTTTTGCACAATGATGATATATATCATAAGTGAGAACATACACACTGCATAAGAAACAGTGATTAATCCATAAAAAACAGAGAAACCTGAGTCAGGAGCTGAAAAATTTTCTTTGGTGTAGCTGGCACTTCTTCTCCCACTATATCTCCCTCCTGACCTTGCAATTGCCTTACCAACTGCACCCAAGCACCATAACAAGTCCAAATTACACTCACTAGCAATATTATCTGTGGAATTTATCCATTTTAGTATTCTTTTTGGGAATTTGTCTCAATAAATTCTGAATTAACATGCATATATACATCACACCTTTTTTACTGTCGGGGAAAGGGAAAGGGGGGAGGGGGGGAGTAGGAGGGGGAAGGATCTAAGAGACAATAATAATGATTATGCCTCAAAACCTAACTGCCTTGCATGCGTAATCTTGTAGATTGGTAGTGATAAGCCTCTAATACTTCGATGTTGTAGACAAAAAAATGACGAGACAATGGTACATAACAAGCTGGTAGAGGAAGAAACATACTCTAAGTGCAGAAAACACAAGAGAAGGAACTGTAAAAGGCAGGCGTTTTGGTCCCCCAGCCATTGTATGCTTCCTCACGGTACATATAATCTGAAGGGAAGTAATTATAAACATTAAAAGGAGGAAAAACAGTTTCTGATCAGTCATAAACAACATAACCAAATGAGAAACATTGCAATTAAGCATAAAATTATCCTAAATACAGTACAATAGTGACATTTTATGGGAAGTGAACAGATCTTCAAACCTTAGTCACTAGCGGAAGATTGTGAAGTTTCATTTTCTTATCTTTTAATACTATTCACTTATATATTGTATTGGCATATCTTATCCTGATAATGGTCAGAGCAATTAGAATAAAAAGAAGCATTGGTAAATCTTACCTTCAACATTTCCTCTGGTTCATTGTTGTAAAGCATGTGTATGAGCCGAGCAACAGAATTTTGTTCATCCTTGAAATCATCCTCATCAAGCTATTGACAGACACAGAACACATGACAAACACAAGAAAGAAGAACCATATGTTGATAACTTATGTTGATAACTTATGCACATTCCAAAAACATGATAAGGAAAACTAAGCAGTAGGGGAAAGAAAACAATCCAATATTGACAAAAATAGAGTAATGGAAAGCTACTCGTATAATTCATATCATTCAATTTTTATAAAATAACAGGAAAATTCTAGTTTCAATATGCACCTCATCCACATCAGAACCATCCATATCCTTAATGAGACCTTTTATCAATTCGAACAACACTTCAACCTACAACATGCAATGTTACTTTCTTCAACTAAAGAACTAGATACAATTATAGAAATAGAGAAGACTGAAGAGACATACCTTGTCAGCAGTTGAAATGCAAGTGTTGTTTTTCATAATGCTTTGAATGATAACCATTGCCATGACTTTATTTGTTCCATTATCAAGATGGTCCATTACACGTGGATAATTAGAAAGTGTCAGGGCTGTTACTATATCATTGTATTTCTCCAATGGAGCACTCAAAAGTGCAACCACTTGTTTCGTTGCCCGGCTATCGTCAAGTTTTGGTATGTTAGAGAGCTTCTTAACACAGGCTCCCTGTTACAGGGTTGCATAATAAAGAACAATCACTATTACTGTGATACATTGCCCAGCATCGTAATATAACATGGCCAAAGTTATGGCACTGAAGGCGACTTTCTAAATAGAGTCCCCAGATGAAACATACCAGTACTAGATCCACATAATCAAGCCGATCAGGATGAACACGAAGAGTAAAGGTAAGAAGAGAGACATACAAAGTTATAGCTCCGACCGCAGGCATGTCAACCTGCGTTTCTATGACCTGCCATTGAATCCTATCTGATCAGCAAGCAGAACACAACTCATGATTCCACATTAAACGCATCAAAAATAGAGAACTTTGTTTACTGGTAGGGAAAATGGAAAAAGGGGTAAGCTAGAGGTCATTATCTAGAAACTGGAGGTGGTAAGTTCAGTGGCCATGGCCGGAGTTGATCAAGTCAAAGCATTCACATTCTTTAACTGAATTATTCCTTCAGCACATTGAAAAAAGTTTCAAGGTAAATTTGCAACCTCAGGGTGAGAGAGTAATAGCTAATTTACCTTCCCAATTGCATTGCTCAATTTACCAAATGCTTCTACTTGTAGAAATTCAGGTAATACCTGGCATAAAAACGTCAGTCAACAAATGGCAAAAGCATGAAGGGCAAAGGTTGTTATGCTGATAACTTACATCTGCACTCGAAGCAGCATAATTTGACAGTCTGTCCATTAGTCGAGACAAAACTGTCTTAATGTCAACGGTTGGCTGTGATAAAAGAAGAAAAATACATTTATTGAGCTTAGTGCCCAAAATATGGAAGGACCATAAAACACAATAAAAGGAACTCGTAAGCGTTAAACGAAAAATTGGTTCCAATGAACAAGATCCTTATCATGAGGAAATCACACAGAAGAAGAACCAGTCTATCTAGTCATTTCCAGAATGCATGCTCACTTTATGGAACATAGGGTAGGTTTAGGAATGAGAAGTTTGTTAAGAAAATCAGACTCTGGAACTCCTATGGAGACAATCAAATTAGCTAGCACATAAGAAGTAGGTTGGTCAGGGAAAGGGAAATTCTGTTCCATGATCACTAGAAAATAGTGGCCAGTCATTACAATTTTCTGGTCACGCATACTGACTTCACCATTATGTAAATATTGAGAAACAGCAAGCTTGATAGCTAAATTCTTGAGGTGGAGAAACTCATAGTTAATATGCCATAGAAGGACAACTAGGGTAACCTAAAGCCTAAAGCTAACAATTGCATTAAGAGAAGATTGGCTTCTAATATAGTCCAGTAACCCACCTGGAGCTGAGGGCAGGCACCCAATAATGTCTCAAGAGTCTGCAAGTGATACTCATCAGGGAACACCTGAATTATGCAATCCATCAAATAATATTGCGAAAGATCATCTTTGCAATTGACAACCTGTAAAAGCCAATTCATCAGCCAATTTGAAAACCAGAGAACATCTTTTAATGCTATGGACCTCTGAATAATTATATTAAAAAATAAAAAGAAGTGGAGAAAGTAAAATCACCTGCTCTAAGACTCTGGGCAGAACTGTTTCTTTGTACATCTCAAGATCTACCCCTTCTATCTGACTGAGAACATGGAGATTTTTCCCTACCTAATAAAAAAGTTTTAAGACAGAAACATTAATTTCCCTCAAATGAGCATCAAAGACACAGCTTCAGAGTTCAGCCAACTGAAAATTTTAGATTATTGATATTACAAGATCTCGGAGTTCGTTCCTTTCTTTTTCCTGCTTCTCTCTAACTCTACCAGGTCCCTGCAGACCAGAAATCCCAATTGAAGGCTTCAACTCAGGATGACCAAAGAGTATGAATGATTCACAAGCACCATAACACCTGCATGGCCAAAATTCATGCTCTCATGGTTTATTTTCACTTCTATGGCATGCAAGTACTGTGGTGCAATGCATGTCCGGAAAATTAGCGATAATAGATATTCAACAAACCTGATGCTGCATTCGCACCCAAAGTTTATTCATCTCGGTGAAATTCTGCAGCACAAATTCCACAGCATCCATCACAGTGCCATCATCTCTGCAGGAAGATAGAATCACATTCCAACAAGTGGTTAATTACGAATCTTTTCCAAATTATTTGCACATCCTAGTTTAGACATGCAAACGAAAATTCAAGATCTGCATGAACTCTCATCTAAGCAAATTCAAAAGCAGCTGCTATAGAGATTCAATATATATTCCTTAGCCGACAGAATAATGTATGAAAATAGAACAGAATGATATCGTTAAAGGAGCTCATAGAGAAGAACAGTGCAAAAGCTACTGCTTAGTAACTTGTTTATTTTCTTCGAATATTTGAAGTGAGAGAAATAGAAATTCCAGTTATCTTTTCTTACAAAATTCCAAAAACTAAAAGGAGAAAAATTATAAAGTAAGACTATGACTCCTTTGTTATCCTGAACAATCCAATCATTTTGGGAAGCAGTTTAACAACATGGAAATATCATTACCTATTGAAATCAACATAAAAATTTAAAGTAAACTCTATTTTTGACGGGAAAGAAATGAAAAAAATAATCAAGAGGTCTCACCCTTCATACTCAGAACCAATATCCGGCAACTTGTCTCGACTGATTTGAGCAAGGTAACTCCTTACAAATAGTCCACGTAGTGGATGTTGAACTGCATGACACATTTCTACAAGGTCTTTAAGAACTTCCTTAGCAGGAGCCTCCTTAGATTTAATATAGACAGATCCTACCGTACATAGGAGATACCTGGTAGATTACCAACTAGAATTTCATGTACAATGACAAAAGAGGTGTAGCAATATAATCTTCACATGCACATAGATGATTTGAATACTTCGAGCTTATGTAGCTACAATGCGGAAATAGAATTTCGTAACTAAGGATGTTTCCATTTTTTCCTTTCATTTTCTTTCATATAACAATTAGAGTCCTATCTTAGCGACAGCTACTAAAATTGAGAAATAACTAAAGCTAGAATGCGTGCCTTTAATTATTCGAAATTTGGAAATGATACAAGAAAAAAATATAAAATGCGGTTATTGAATTTGTTGAAGAAAAATAATTTAAATCACTTACAATCTAGGCAAGATATTGCCAGCATGCTGAACAAGCTCGTACAGATCAACCACAGATACACCATGCTTGCCTTCGTCTTTGAAGAAAATCTCCAATTTCCTCAATTCATCAAAAGCTCGCATATCTAAATTCCAATGATAGATCAAAAAATTTTCAATCACAATCTTCAAAATTCAAAAACAATCGATCAATCAAAAGTGGAACAAAGAAAATTACAGAGGTCGTAGTATTTGTGAGGAGAGAGTTTGGAGGTCCGGAGCTCCGACAGCATCTGAGCTGAGTACTTGAGAGCTTCTCTGAGATTATTGGAGTCCTGCGATAACAGAGATCTAAATTAATAATAATGAAAGAGGATTAGACATCTTGATCCGGTCAAAATCAAAGGAAAAAGAGTTTTTAAGTGTTTAAGAGAGGGAAGTTTTTGGAGATACCAAGGCTCGATGCATGTAAAAGGCGTTGTGTTGAATTCCGGCGATTCCTTCCGCCAGCCATTTCTCTTCGTCCTCTGCTTCGTTTATCATCATCTTCTCTTTTTTCTTTTTTCCTTTTTTTCTCTTTCTTCTCGAGTGGAGCTGGCTCGAGAGCTGCACCAACGTTCGGCCTTCTCACTTGAAAATACTTGTTGATTTTCCTTCTTTATTTTTGGGACAAGTCTAAGGAGAAGAGGGCATATGAGGATGCCCAGCTGACATGGCATATTCGAGCAATGCAATTGGACCCTGCCTCCAACCCAAAATGCAAGCCCAAATCAGTAAAGGTAAAGCCTAATAGAGCGTTGAGCGCTGGACTATTGGGCTTTTCTAAGCTACTGTCTTTGTAATACATTTGAATAGATAAAAATATAATAAAATAATTATTATATAAGAATAAATGAATTGAAAATAAGTTAAAATAATTATTACGTAACTTGATTTGATATGATAAATAAAATAAAATAAAAATAATTATTATAATATTTTATTAATAATAATAACTCTGTAATAAGAAAAGAATATAAAATAAAAAGATAGAAATATTTTTTATTATATATATGATTATTTTATTTTTATGTTTTAAAAATTAATATTTTATTTATAAATTAAATATTATTATAATTATTTATTTTTATATTATTTTATTTTTAAATATTAATAATTTATAATTTATTTAAAATATTAAAATTGATAGTTTAAATATTAATATTTTATTTTTATTTTAATCATTAATATTAAAAATAATAATATTTAATTTATAAATTAAATGTTACTACTATGGTTGATTTTTATTTTGTTTTATTTTTAAATATTAATAATTTATATTTTATTTATAATATTAATAATTTATCATTTAAATGTTAATTTGTATTTATAAATTAATTAATTTTTAAGTATATTAATATTTTATTTATAATTTAATCATTAATATTATAAAATACTAATATTTTATTTATAATTTAAATATTATTCTAATTATTTATTTTTATTATATTTTTAAATATTAATAATTTATAATTGATTTAAAATATTAATAATTGGTCATATAAATACAAATATTTTATTTATAATTTAAATAATATTATGATTAAAATATTAATACTTTCAATTAATTTTTAAATTTAAAATATTTTATATTATATAATTAATAATTTAAACTTTTTATTATAATAAGATTTATTTTTTCTCTATTTGCATTTTTCATTTTTGAATTTATATTTTCACTTAATAATTTAAAAACAATATTTTTAAAATATGAATATTTTATTTTTAATTTAAATATATTATAAATAAAATATAAAAATATTAATAATTTTTTAATTTATAAGTTAAAATATTATTCTTGTAAGTTTAAGTTTATAATTTTTGAAACTAAATAAGAATGTTTCAATCTAAAATATTTAAACTTTATTCTCATGAGTGTGAAATAGTTAATACCATAAAGGATAGTGGTATTAGCTATTCCAAGCTTTTTTCAAATTTTGAGGAATAGTCATTCTTTTTGGAATGGTTATTCCTTCTTCAAAGGCAAACCAAATGAAGAGAAAAAATATTTTAAAGAATAGAAGAGATATTCCTTCAACCAAATATGACGTTATAATATTAAATTAAAATTTTGTGTTAAGATTAAGGAAAAAAATGAAATATTTTATTTCTCTTTCGCACATCAATTTATTCACTGTTTTAAAATATTTAAATACTTATGGAGAATATTTGAACAAGTAAAAGTGGCTAAGTAATTTACTACTTAAATATAATCAAATAGATGAAGATTAAGTTCAATTAATTTAATAAACCTAATATACAAAATATTCTCATATATTTATAAAATATTCAAATATTAATATAAAATATATTAAAATAAAAATTTTAATTTTAAATTTCCATTAAAAAGAAAAGACGGATGAAGTGTAAGTGTTGGTTGGGCACACATATAAGAGTAAAACATGGTCAAAATAACTTATCACAAGGTCGGAACTCTGTAGAACCCAGGAACCACGAATATTCATCTACTTTTCCTTTTACCAGACATACATTGAACAGTGTGGTGATTTACTGATTATTAAAACGTTGAAGCAATATCTAATACAGGTCAAAGTGGAGGGCTTGTTGACTTAAATCAATTTATTCAATGTTTTAAAACATTTAAATATATATGGACAATATTTGAACTGGTAAAAGTATCTAATTAATTTACTACTCAAATATAATCAAATCGATAAAGATTAAGTTCAATTAATTTAATAAACCTAATATATAAAATATTCTCATATGGTCAGATATGTTTATGGATACTATTCATATAATAAGAATACATCATGAATTTCACTAGTTAAATTTTGATAAATTTCAAATAATTAAAATATAGTTATCTCTATTTTTGATAAATCTTGAAACAAATTTTTAGTAAAACATAAAAATAAATTCATTCAATCAAGTACACTTTTTATGAAGATTATTGAACTTCTATATTACAAAAAAAATCCATTTTTAATACAAATATATTAAAATAAAAATTTTAATTTTAATTTCCATTAAAAAAAGACTGATGAAGTATATGTGTTGGTTGGGCACGCATAAAAGGGCTACACATGGTCAAAATAATTTATCACAAAGCAGGAGGGACGAATATTCATCAACTTTACCTTTTACCAAACGTAGATTGAACAGTAGGGTGATATACTGATGATTGAAACGTTGAAGCAATATCTAATTTAGGTCAAAGTGGAGGGCTTGTTGACTTTCCAAGGACCAATAAAAAATGAATTGCACGTTTGATTTTCAGTCCCAATATGATTAATTTTTTGATAAATATGTTGGCGGCAATTGCTTCATGTTGAAAAATGGTAGGTTAACTTAGCTTCGACTGATGAAAAACAAAGAACATTTGACAGTCAAAGATTCAAATTAGGACAGATGCGTGTCGTGTCGTCTTTGTTTTCACATTCTGCCCCTTGATCATCTCATTTACCCACATTGCCTAATTCTCATTATTTAATTTTTTATTTTTATTTTTATGAATGGATATTGTTCATGTTGCCACCCCACTCGATCACTGTTTCTTTGCCTTGTTGACGGAAATAAAGAAACGTCTGAGAAATTTCTCTGGGATTTTTATTATTGCTGGACTCTTTGAATTGGAAAAATCTACTGCCAGCTTGATTTCATGCAAGAAGAAAAATCTTGAATAAGAACATAGAAGGTTTTCTTGTTTAGAGAGAATCGAAGCACAGTGGGTCTGGGTTAAAGGGGCAAAGATGGTTAAGGAAATTACAGCAAGTAGGCAGGTTGCTGCTCATCGTGGTGAGCTTGTGAAATCAGCGCAGTTAGGAAAGGATTTAGTCTTAATCCATGTGTTTTCAGACTCAGGTTTTGCTAAAACTTTTCATCATTTTCAACCACTTGTTTAATTTGTACAAGAAACTGTATAAATTTAATTATGGGTTCTTTTTCATTTTTACAAATAGATAA
The DNA here is from genome assembly GCF_002168275.2 of Theobroma umbraticum. Classification (NCBI taxonomy): domain Eukaryota; kingdom Viridiplantae; phylum Streptophyta; class Magnoliopsida; order Malvales; family Malvaceae; genus Theobroma; species Theobroma umbraticum. Next base: position 8,178,722 of record NW_018397260.1, on the reverse strand, counting down.
TGGCTTTGTAAATCTTCCTTGGCAAACAACCTGGTCGAGAAAAGATCACAGGAACATTGGCACGGACTTTGCTTTAGTGAGACAGGTATGCTGATGTCATCAGTTTGTCATTCTAACTTTTGCCTTTCCTTTTTAAAGAAGGAACAAATCCATTGTTCTGGTAATTGAATTTCAGGGTAACCTTGGCAGTCCACAAAGAAGTTCAATCCGTAAGGTTCTAAAAAAGCTAGCCAACTGCCGTGTAGCCAAGGCTGTGCTTATGGAAAGAAACCCAGAGGAGGCTATCTGGTAAGTTGACTTCTTATTGATGAGTACGTACAATTCTCGCGTTCTTTCCTCTGATAAGGCACAGAAATGGTTTGCAGGAGCTGGATATCATATGCCAGCTATTGCGTAAATCAATTGCCAACAATTAGTTCTCTTCTGGCTGTCCACAAGGGAAAGATCATCTTGGAAATACCACCGATTCAGCATTTAACAGGTTTGTACCAAACTCATACATTAACTTCCCTTGAATTGTTAGAGTAGGTTTCTGATTTCTATCAGCTTTGCAGGTTTCAAGCCAAATTCGAGACCTGATTTGTATCTCATAAAAAATGGTGCTAGATTGAGGGATGCAGAGAAACCAGAGTCTGAAGATGCTGAATCTCATGCGGTTCTGGTTTCAACAGATGTAGCAAGAGAGGATATTGGAGGGGCAAAAGAAGGCAATTCTAGTCGCAAGGCCATTCTCTTAAACTCGATATCTCTAATCCGAAGAAAACTGCCAGAACCAAGCCTTGGCTGGCCTTTGCTTCGAAGAAAACCTTCTCCAAATCAGGAAAATTTTAAGAAACCTGAAGCTAGAGATATGTCAGTTGTGGAATGGGTGATGAGCCTGCCTGATCCAGTTACCACAGTCGTCAACCACATAGCTTTGCATTCAAATCAAACCAGCATCACTTCCAAAACATATACTACTAAGGATTCTACTATAAACGATTGCAAGACTAAAGAAGCAATTCACAGCTCTGAAGAGGAGGAATCAGTAGCTAATGACAGTAGAAATTCCAAAGATGAAAATTATGGGCCTGGATATGATGCAGAATTGTCAGTTTCTTTGATCACACAAACTTTGGAACCAGATTCAAAACCAGGGTGGCCTCTTCTCCGCATTACAGCTCCCACAACTTCAGATTCTTTCACAGAATATGAAGCTGTAACAAACGCACCTGTTCAATTAACAGTCGAACCTCCACCTTCCAGGAATGCATTACTATCCACCGAAGTGGAAAATCCTGTTGGGAAAGAAAACTATTTCCCAGCGCTAAGAAAGATGCTGAACAACTTGGAGCTTCATTGCAAGCAGTACAGCCTCAGGGAGCTTAAGCAAGCAACTTCTGAATTCTCTCCAGGTTATCTTTCTAGTCAAGCTTCTACTTTTGGGAATTCAAGATGCTTTTAAAGGCTTATAAATTCAAAGCTTTTGATTTATTATTGAAGTTTCTTGTTCGGATTCGTTTGATTCTCTTGTAGAAAATTTGATCGGAGAGGGAGGATGCAGCAATGTATACAAAGGGCGTCTTCCTGGTGGCAAGGCAGTCGCTGTCAAAATTCTAAAGTCATATAAAGAAGCTTGGAGTGACTTCTTCTTGGAAGTCGTTATTGTTTCTTCTTTGAAACACGAGCATATCACACCTCTAATTGGAGTTTGTGTTGAAGATGACCATCTCATCTCAGTCTATGACTTTTTTCCCAAAGGGAGTTTAGAGGAAATTCTTCATGGTAATCTTCCATTCCTTGCAAGGTTTACTTATGTTACATAAGATTCAGAGGAGTTACTAACTAGATTTTATTTCGAAAACAGGTCAAAGCAAGAAGTCTGCGTTGCCATGGGGGGTCAGGTTTAAAGTGGCCACTGCAATTGCCGAGGCTCTAAATTACCTGCACAATGAGTGCTCTCGACCTGTTATACACAGAGATGTAAAATCTTCCAACATTCTTCTCTCTGGTGATTTTCAGCCACAGGTACTTTCTTCGTTTTTCTCTTTTCTTCTTCTGGTAATTGCAGTAACTTTATCAAGTCATTTCGGGATCCTACCATGAAACTAAGAAAAGATCAACTGAAAAAAAAGTAGTGAACTATCTAAATGCCATGATTTACTACTGGCACATTTGCTACAACTTATGAACCTTGAATACGATCTAGAAGGAGCGGTTTAATTAGATGAGTTTCTAACCAGATGGCTTCTAAAACTCTTCACAAACTGAAGATGTCTTCTAAAACTCTTCACAAACTGAAGTATCAATGCTTTTTTCACTTCACCCTTCCAGTTATCTGATTTTGGGCTTGCCATATGGGGACCAACGGATCCAAACTACACGGTTGATGACAATGTGGTAGGAACTTTTGGGTATATAGCCCCTGAGTATTTCATGCAAGGAAAGGTCAGTGACAAGATTGATGTATACTCCTTTGGCGTTGTGCTTCTAGAATTGCTCTCAGGAAGGAGACCAATAAGTTCAAAGGCTCTGGAAGGAAAAGAGAGCTTGATCCACTGGGTAAGAGTTTCTGCTTTTACACACTTTCACTAGTCGATGATATGAGAAACTTGCGACAGAAATGTTCATTCCTGGTTAAATAAATTAAATTATGATCTAACACAGGCTAGGCCATTATTAGAGAGAAGGGATCTCCAAGGACTATTGGATCCAGCGTTAAATGAAGACTTTGACGTTGCTCAAATGCATAGAATGGTTGTCGCTGCCTCCCTCTGCCTCAATCAATTGGATGGGCACCGTCCAAAAGTGAGCCAGGTAGACATCCTTGCCCTGCTTCTAAGTAAATTCCTCCGAAAAAAGCTTGACATATTTCCAATCAGATCATATTACCATTCTAAATAGGGGGTAAATCTCCAAGTAGATCCAGTTCACTTTGATTATTGTTTGAGATCAAGCTGATTCTCCGTCCACCCTCCAGGTACTAGAAATATTGCGAGGAGAGAAGGAACCAACAGAGTGGTATGATCTTCACGCTGCTGAATCAAAATTACCAAACGACCAGGAAGATGATGACCTTTCTCCAGGATTTGTTCACAAATTATATACCTATCTTTCAGTTTCATTTACAGATGATGATTCAACATCGGAGTGCAGCGATTATACCACATCAAGATATCGTGGTGGAAAAAAGGGTCGCTTAATGCTGAAAGACTACCTTAAGAAAGGGCAGGACCAATCATTATCAGCGCTTCTGTAGTTGCACAGCCTTTCTGTTCCTTGGCCATTGAGCTAAAGCTTATTAAGCAAAGATTGAAAATGTAAATCAACATGATTTCTTGATGTAAATAACGGTTATGATATATGATTCTTGAAGTTGTAACAATTAGAAAATGAAATTGAAATTAAATTCAAATGCCATCAGAAACGATATGAGGATAAATTCTTCTATTGTTTCAGTTTTGGGTGAAATTCTCAACAACTGTACAAGTTGGGCATTGTAGCCCTGTACCGCCAAGCTACAATTTTGTTAACTGACTAAAAGAATTATGAGCACTCTTTGTAGGGGTGGGAAAAAAAAACAAACCCCTCTACCAGCAGCTGTTACATCAGATTCTTCAAAAGCCAAAGGGATCAAAATGGAACAGTATAAGGCAAAGCATAAATCTCAACATCCGGAAGAAAATGAGCACGTGGACATGAAGTTGCAATACTAGGACATGCAACATCATTGTCAACTTTGGATCTTTCAGCCACATGTTTTCCCTGCTGCTTCGACTTAAAAAGCCAGTCATCATCATAGTCATCAAGGTTCTGCAATTGGAGAGGAAGTGGCATCAAATCCTCAAGCAAGGTTTTATACTGCAATGCTGCCTTCTTCATCTTGTTGTCAAACACTGAAGTTCGGGAAGAAAGAATTTGCTGTTTTCTTTCATTGTCACGCCATAGTTTCTGTTCTTGCACAGGAGTAATTTTCTGTTCTGGCACAGGAGTAATTATATTTTCTTTTTGATTCGACAGGTAAGGCTGCTCTTGAGCTATCGGTTGGGTAGAACAATCCGCCCTTCCAGAGGTAGAGCAGACCGGTTCTTCACTGAGTGATGCATCAGATTCCCGGTGCTTTTTAAAGGAAAACCGAATCTTTATACTCCCTATTGATTGCATAATACAAAGTTCAATATCCCAATACACGTACATAGCCTCTAAGAAACTAGAGCAGTAAGCAAACAGAGCCTATCTGATAAAACAATGAACAAGACTCACCATTAACCCTGCATTCGCTTAAGGAAGGGGTTTTCCTTTTTCTCTTGTTGCTGTTTTGGGTGCCATCAGACAGGTAGCAAACAGGTGGTTCATGCTCCTCAGTTAGGTCACTGTTCCCCAATTGCTCATCTTTTTCACCATTTAGATCATCATCAAGCTTCTTAAGTTTCTTGCTGATACCGTGCGTTTTCTCCTTTTCTTTTCTTTCCTTCTTTTTCTTCTCCTTCTTCTCCCTCCTCTTATGTATTTTCTGTTCTGTTTTTGGCAGAACCTTTTCTCTCTCGAGCTTTTGGAACCAAAACAACAAATTTAGCAGAGAGGGAGCGGAATACCAAAGATTACCATAAAATTGAAGTTCGGATATTTTCACAGCCTAATAATTTGGCATAGAGTTCTATTAAAGATCAATTAGAAAATTGAATTCAGACACCCTTTATAAACAGGGGAACATGTCCAAACAACCATTACAATTCTCATAAACTTCCACTCTCTAATCAAATCAGACATCCAGCTTTTCAATAATCTACTTTAAAAAAAAAAAGGTAAAATCCAAGCCTCAATCTTTACAAAATCTTTAAGAGTTTCATGAATTTATTCACCTACAAATACCAAGGTTCTTTGTATTTACAAATCTTTCTTATTCACAACTACAAAGCTATTGGCACAACAGTCAAAAAGCAATTCCTATTGTTTTGCCTCTCAATTACAAAATTTACAAGTACAAATCATAACTTAACTATCACAAATGCATGCAGTTGAGCAAACAAAAGTGAAAACCAAATACTTTTGCTCAACGAACCTTAATCGATTCGACCAATCCGTGCCTTAAATACCCTGGAGGCGGGTAAGGAAAGCACCTTGACATGATCGGCTTTTCTTTTCGAAATCCGAGAGAACTTCCCAAAGAAACTTACGAATCCGTAAAACCCTGGGTCGTTCTGTATGCGGAAAGGATTAACGATCTAAAAACCTTCCGAGACCCAGAAACGATTAACGATCTAAAAACCTTCCGAGTTTTCTTCTCTTCAAAAGAGAAGACACCAAATCAAGAAGGCCCAACAGCTAGGGTTTTCTCAGATCTCTCTCAACAGATGAAAAGGGAACAAAGAAAAATCGCGTGCTCTGGCGGCCATAGGGGAGTATTTATAGCGTGGGAGAATGGGGGATTGATTGATATTTTGTTACCGAGGCTACCCTTCACTTGTTCCCCATTGGTACAGGACTCTTCGCTGGAAATTTTTATGTTCTCTTAGGCCTTTTTCGGTAAATTCACTGACTAAGAATCTGGTGTCCGTCAAGTGCTAGCTGGCAGTATTACGTATGCAATTTCGATTTGGCCTTTTTTCTTAAGCAAAAAAAGCGACGTCGTTTTGAAATTGGTGGACTTAGCGAATGCCACGTAGACGCAGCTTAAACCCTAAACCTCTCTTGTTTTAGCAAAGAACAGGGGAAAGTCACAGGAAATTCTGGAAACTGGAACCGAACAGAGTGTCACGGAGAAAATTTTGAGTTGGTCACCATGAGAAGAGTCAACGGGCTCGCTACCATCAGCAGAGCCCTATCATGCGGCGGTGCCGCCACCGAACAATGGCTGGCTCAAGCGGCGTTTATGAGCACATGCTCTTCTTCATCGTCAAATTCTCATATTTTTTCGCAGAAACCAGCCGATCGATTGGGGCTTTCGCGTCCCTCCTTCGCACGCGGTGTTGCGGGGACCATGTTGTTTTCGGTGGCAGCATCGCCTCTGGCTCAGGACGCCCATGCTAAGGAGCCGCCTCGCTCTGAGAAGTTCCATTACAACGAAGTCGTTCTGTACCAATATGAAGCTTGCCCTTTTTGTAACAAGGTTAAAGGTAAGTAAATTCACTCTCAGTTGTAACTAATACTATATTAAGATTAATATACCCAAGCTTTCCTTCCTTGAATTCTTTGTAATCCTTTCCTGGCCCATTTCTTTGAATTATTTTCTCTTCGTTGTTTGATTTTGTTAATTCATTTGGTTGAATTTCTTGTTCTTATTGCAGCATTTTTGGATTATAATAACATTCCATATAAAATTGTGGAAGTCAACCCCATCAGCAAAAAGGAGATCAAGTGGTCTGATTACAAGAAGGTGCCCATACTGAAAGTTGATGGTGAACAGATGGTTGATTCTTCAGGTTCTTTGCTCTTTCTAATCTTTGTGAACTATCTTCCGATTATATTTCTCATTTTAAGTTAATATTACTGTTCTTGTCTGTCTCCAGATATAATCGATAAGCTTTTTCATAGGATCAATCCAGATAGCTCTATCTGTGATGATGGTGAAGAGAAGAAATGGTGTCAGTATGTTCCTCCACCTCCCTGATTCTTTTATCTTTTTAGATTATAACATTTGCTTCTACAGTTACTGTTTTGACTTAGAAGACTTGGATGAAGATTTCCAAATTATTGGCAGGAGGAAAATTATTGCATCTTATTTTAGACAATTTGTATTACTCCTATTTTAAAAAATTTTCCATGTCATGGATGATTTACCATCAATATAGTGTTTGGGCTTTTGCTGTAATTGATTGTGGAACTACAATGATGTAGGTGGGTGGATAATCACTTGGTGCATGTTTTATCCCCGAACATATATCGAACTACTTCTGAGGCACTTGAATCATTTGACTATATCACCACTCATGGTAAGATAAATTTTCCCTCTGCATTCAATAATTTGTTGCTACCATTGTTGGTTGTTGCATTATTTCAGTTTTTTTCACAAACTTTTGTTGCCGAGAATAAGGATTGAATATGTGTCTGGCTTTATTAAAGTCTGTTGATTAAATATGTGCCATGAAGGGAATAGTGTTCCGCACTTACACTTATCACTATTTTCGTGTTATTAACTCTTGGCTTTTAGGTCAAATCAAGTCAGCACTTTGTCAATTCATATTTAGTGTGAGATTGATGTACAATGCCTTACTTTGTGCTTGAGGTTTTAGTCTTAGAGCCCTCATTTAATACATTATAATTTTGTACTCTTATAAATGTTTTTTTTCTTGTCCCCATCTGTCTGCTGTGTTTTCATTTTCTAAAGTGTCTTTTACTAGACCATCAACAACTTAATGTTCTTTGCTTATGTCATGCTTTAAAAACTTTTAACATGCTGGGATAAAGCATGAAATTCAGCCAGTCATCTTTAGTTTATGATACTTTAGTTTATGATACTTTCCCATAAATGTAGGCAATTTCAGTTTCGCCGAGAGGTTAGTAGCAAAGTATGCTGGAGCAGCAGCTATGTATTTTGTCTCAAAGAAGCTGAAGAAGAAGTACAACATTACTGATGAGAGAGCAGCCTTGTATGAAGCTGCAGAAATATGGGTGGATGCTTTAAAGGACCGACACTATCTTGGTCTGTTTAGTTTACATTTATAATGTAATGTTGTGATCTTGACAATATACGAGATGTCGAAATTTTTCAAACCTTTAACTTCTCTTATATAATCCCTCTTACCAGGTGGAACAAAACCCAATTTAGCTGACCTTTCTGTTTTTGGCGTTCTGAGGCCGATCCGGTATCTAAAGTCCGGTAAAGATATGGTGGAACATACACGTATTGGTGAATGGTACACTCGGATGGAAAACACTGTGGGAGAATCTGCTAGAATTAAGGAGTAGGTGGAAAAAAACTGTCTGCTGGAGTAGAACTTGCAGCCTGTCAACCGGAATTTGCAAGCAACGGAGAATTTTAAAATAATTGTTTTTGAAGAGTTTTCTACTAACAGGCAAGAGTATGACTCATCATGTGATTACTTCTATCTTATCAAAATGTGGTGCTGTGTGGAGAATTATACTTTATACAGTTCTCATAAGCAGCTTTTACTAAAAATCAAAATAAATAAATATTTTCCACTGTAATTGCTCGTATTGGTTGTGTTGTTTGTGCTCTATGGACCCATTTTGTGATTTGACATTGGAGTTGCTTGTAGGTAACGCACTAGCTGTTTGGTCTGTGCACTACTTTAGATTCATTGCTTGCTGGTTTAGTTCGATCCATCATCTAGGTTCTGCAACATTCCCCACTGTAGTTTTACTCTTTTGCAGTTCCTTCTCAACTGTTGCATTCTCTCTTTCGACATAGTTGTGTCGGCAAGTTTTTGCCATTCTCCTGGAACCAGGGTGAATTCCTGATTTGAAATGGACTGGAATGCTTTAGAGTAAGACGCTAGAAGTTACAACTTGGCACGTACCATTCCTTTTGTTACGTCATCCAAGATTCCAAATTTGGCTATGAATCAATGAATTGTTTTGAGTTCCTTCTTCAAGTATTTTGTAACATTAATTGGAATTTTCAGGTCAACTGTGCCTGTTCAGATTTAATTGATAGAAATTTGATCTATTTGATTTATTAGTGAGAGTTTAAACCCTCGCTACCCTTGCTGCGTATGAATATTTGGTTAATTGAGAAGTATTTTTTATAGGAATTTGACCCGTTTAAATATATCAATGAAAAATTAAATTTTATTGTATAATTTTGAAAAAGAAAAGATTCACTTTTTTAATGAGAAATGACTATTTTATACATCGGATATTTTGAAAAGATTTCATTGTAGATTAATCATGAATTTGCTTTGTAATGATATATCGATCCTTCCCAGAGGTAATAGCAGAGTTTGGGCATAAGCAATTTCAAAGCATTGATCTAGTGAGAAGCGAATCTTGTCTGTAAGTCTTACTCCTAACCTTGTTTCTATCGAAACAGCTATAAATATAATCAGAGGATAGATGGAAATGGTACCACCGACTTTAACATTTAAGACGATTTCAGTAGCCGTTGAACTAGCTTATTCATGGGCCTGGAAGAGCCGCACTCGATCAGAAGAGCATCTTAATTGCCATTTGCGTCAAATACTACTTTGGTATTGCCATACCAAAACAGCACCATGCACTTATTGGACCCGTACGCAAAATCTGTATCTTTCTATGTAAAAGCTAACCAAACCCTTTTTTTGGGTATGTAGATGCTTCCCCTGCTGCCTGCTGCTCCCTTTAAAGCCACACGGCTCATTTCACTATTGCACTTATGAATCTGCACCGCAGCTATACCTTACCAGGCTTTCGGGCTAGGTAAAAATAAAATAAAATAAAAAGCAGAGTGCACAGCGGAGTGTACATGTTTCTCTCGCGGTTAAAACCTTGTATCCGATTGTCAGTGAAAAGGGGTTTTAAAACTTTGCACTAGATTTTTCTTCTTTTTTCCTTTGTTGTTGTTCATTAAGTGGGCACAATCACATCAAAAGAAGCCCTCTGAAGAATTGTTATCTCCGCAGGCGACGTAGGGTTTGCGTTACGTGAATGACTGAAGGCGGCAGTAGGCCCCCAAGTGTTAACCAGCCCCGAATGTGGTGGCAAGTGGCAGATGGCCTCAAACAGGAAGCTCCTTGCACGTATTTGTTCGAAGTTGACAAAGCCTCTGTGAAAAATGTAGGCGTTATCATTAAAGAAAGTCTTTGCTCTTCCTGGATCCTGATGCCTGGAGCAGACTTGGCCAGCTGGTTTTACAACAGATGAGGTGACGTTTCTGGCCCGTAATCACCCTGGCCCAGACCACCAAACCTTAGCCAGACTGGCCCATATTAATCCAAGGGCTCGAACATGGCCACATGGCAATGGCAGCAAAGGGTTAAAAAATTGCATAAACAAAAACTCTTCATAACCCAAACGCCGGCAAGATTTCTTTTAATTACTCTACACATCGACATTTGAGAATTTGAAAAACAGCTGCAAGAATAAATAAATTAATTCTTCACGCCTTTTCCAATGACCAAACTGACAATTTCTCCAATCTCTGATTCCTCCCCTTACAACGTCTGACTCTTTCAGTCGCAAATTGAGTGAATTTCTCTTTCAAAACCACCTCTCTCTCTCTCTCTCTTTGTGAAATCTCTGACCCGATAGTTCTGTGACTTGCTGTCACAAAATCTGCATGTGTACGTCGTCGTTTACCGCCACCTTTATATCTCTCTCATAAATGCTTTTTTGGTTTTGAAGCCTTTTGGGATTTGACCAGAGGGCAGAGAGAGAGAGCGAGAGTCCTAAGCGTTCTCTAACTCTCTTTGTCCCGCTCTGATATCCTTTATTTTCCTTATTTCGTTCCTTAAATACGTCGGTACAAACAAATTATGTCCATAAAATCGCCCTTTATTAATAAATTTAATTTTAAAATATCTCAAGATTTTGTCGGTTTTCCCACTCTACTTATAACCATCCACGGGTTTCTCTCATGATGGTCTATTTCAGTTAAACCAGAAACCAAAGCAACAAAGAAGGCAAAGGCAAAGGCAAAGGTTATGCTAAATAAGAGAGAGAGGAAATTGGGTCATGCATCTCTTCTGATATAACAAGAGCATCAGCCTTCTAGCTTTAAACCTACCCCATTTCGTATCCGTTCTGGTTTTCATATTAATAGTCTTTACCAAGTATGTGAATTCTTACAAGGGCCAAGGGGGACGTTTTATTTATGTTGCTTTGCTCCGTTCTCAGTACCTGGCAATAGTTATTATGGCTGTTCAAGCACAGTTATTTCCTGAAAATATGGGTTTCCCTTTGCCCATGTGTGGCCTTCAAGATTGGATGGTAAACCCTGCACCTGCAGGTCCTTCCTTTGAAGATGATTTTTGTTTCAGTCTTCAAGACCCTCATCAACAGAATTTTCCTTTCAATCTGCAACAAAACGCTCAGAACTTGGCTTCTTCTTCTTCAACGTGTGATAGTTTTCTTCCCATGGCACTTTCTCAATCTTTAGATGCTCAACTGGAGGTGCAAAGGCAGGAGCTTGATTGCATTCTTCAATTACAGGTAAGAAATCCATCATATTCTCAAAAGTTCATTTTTATCTTTTTCTTTACAAAATGATCACCTTGGTCTACTTTTCTTATGTAAGAGTCATCTTGATTTTATCATTATGGATTTTGAATATTATCAACTGTTTTCTTCCGGGTCTTGTCTTGTTTTGACTGATTTTTTTTTCGTTTCTTCCTGTTCTATCTCTGGGCGGGGAAAAAACAGAATGAGAGGCTAAGATCTGCTTTAGGTGAGCAAAGGAAGCGACAACTGGCCATCCTGCTGAAGAGTATGGAATCAAGGGCCTTGTATTTGATGAGGCGAAAAGAAGAAGACTTGGCACGAGCAACAAAGAGAACAATGGAGCTCGAAGCCTGCCTGAGAAAAGCGGAAATGGAGAGCGAGTCATGGCAAAGACTTGCAAAAGCAAACGAATCAATGGTTGTGGATCTAAGCAACACACTGGAACAGGTCAGAGAGGGCCTAGTCTGGGTCAGCAATAGAGCCGAAGATGCAGAGTCCCTTTTCTGCGGCTCGTGTGACAGAGAACAAGGAGCAGAAGTGAAAGAAGAGAGCAAAAAGATGGCTTGTAAACACTGCAATTCTAGGAGCTCGTGCGTTCTCTTCCTACCTTGCAGACACCTTTGCTCGTGCAAGTCTTGTGAAGCTTTTCTTGATTCTTGTCCTGTCTGTAAATCTGTAAAGGAGGCGAGCATGAAGGTTTTTTGGGTCTAACAGGAAAGGCACAAAGCAAAGAAAAAAGGATTGCAAATGCAATAGGGAAACATTTTTTGGGAAGCACACTTGTTGATGCCTGTACTGTCATCATGTTGTTTTCTTTTTTATTTGCTTTTCCTGGTTTATTATGTCAACTGATTTCCCCCTCTGTTTTTCTTTCTTTTTTTTTTATATTTTAATTTTTCTTCAAATGATGACAGTATCGGCTTGGCGAGAATCTTTCAACTTTTGACCCTTTCCGGGTTAATTACCATTTTCCTGATTTAGATTGCACTAAAAATACAAATATTTGTTTTCAAATTTTATATTTCTTTAATGACTGATGAATTTTTTGTTCTTTTCTTGGCTCACGGGAAGTATCAGCTTGCTTCAGCGGTAATAAGGTATTGTTTCGGTTTAACTGGCAGAAAAGATTTGGTAGCCGAAGTTTGATATTTATCATGGAGTGGAACTTTCCACCGCCACTCATAGCACTTTTTCCTTTGCTCTATCCAATGAATCACCCATTGAAATGACAGGAGGAGCTGTAAAACGAGTTAGAAAGAAAAGCTACATTAATTGACTATCCTGAAAGCCTAACCAAGGCTATCTAGAGTTCTAAACATGAGATAAACCCTTCCAGGTACTCATCAATAACAACCCTGCATGCGCCCTGTTTCATGGTGTCTGATGCAGAAAAGCAAAAGAAGCAAGAGTTATTTCCAAAACCCCAATATCAGGAACATAAAAAAAAAAGAAAAGAAAGCTGAAAGAAAAGTTCAAAAGGAAAGCTCCTCATCTCATCCCATATTTTCTTTGTTTTAAATCATTTATTCAATATCTCCATTCGTTCTAGTGTCCTTGTATGGGAAAGTCGATACCAAAATCTGCAAAATCACTTTCAGCTTGTTTCCTCGCTACCAGTTCCATCCTGGCGGAAAAGAATGGACAGGGGATGGTCCCAAAGTTCCGAGTGTGTCCCGGGACCCACCAAAGGGCGGTTGATTGAGTGGGCCCTACAATGTGTTTAAAGATCAGAGAACCGTTTCCGAGGGAGGGGAAGGATGACGAGTGAGTAAAAATGGTTGTTTTGTCTGAGATGTCGTGGGTCTCTGTATGGGGAATCGGGATGCGGGATTTGGTTCTTATTCAGGTCTCCAAACAAAGCGAGACCACGAAAGTTGACAGCCGGGTTCTCTCTTTTCCATTTGTTCCAATCTTATTTTTCGGCCTTTTGCCTCGCTGTATTTTCCTCTATTGATAAATCCAGGAACTGGACCAGTTTTCGGTACGCGTGGAAGTGTACGTGGACGGCTAGGATGCTTCCGCATCGTCGGTTGATCAACTTGCTGCCTATGAAGTGTGGATCCGGCTGGGCCTTTTGACTAGATCTGGAGAGCCGCTGTTGGTGAAACAGCTGCCGGTTTTTGGGTCTGTGGCATCGGCCTTTACGCCTTTGACTGGCTGAATATGCTGGAGATCCGCTACGTCACGGGCCCAATTTACCTCCTCGCTTCGTGGAAACTCTTGGACCTGTTTAAGGTTTGCCCAGTTGGCTTTCAAATAAAAGATTGGGCCAGACTTAACTCCCATGACATGAGATCCAACTTTTAAGTTTGAGTAATTTTCGATTAAAATGGTTCCATTAATTTGAATAAAATTAATTTTGAAATTTTTTACGATAATTGATTTGAGATTATAAGAATATAAATAGGTATAACTCATGCTTGAGTTATTTCTTTTGTTTCAATGTTTTTAATCATGTATGTTGGAAAATTTTAATATTAAATTTTTTGTGTTGTTAATATTTTATAATTTAATTTTGGTATAATATCTTCTAAATTGATTAAGAAAATTTAAATAAATCTTTATATTTTTTATACGTCTAATTAAATTTTTATATTTTTATTTTGAATTAAATAAATTTATATACTTTTATTTTAAGTTAAATAAATTTTTATGATTAATTATTGATAATTGACTTAGTTAAAATATCATTTTTCAATTTATGTTACGTGATATTAATATAGTATGCTAACATGTCATAATTGATAATGATGTGAGATATTAAAATATCATAATTAAAAATGACATTATGCCATATCAATATTATGTAAATATAAGATGATAAATAATATGTTAATTAATAATAATTAATCAATTATTAGTTATAAATGCCTATTCGATTCAAAATAAAAATATAAGAACTTGATTGAACGTAATAAAATAAAAAAAACTTATTTAAAAAATTTTACATAATTTAAAAGTTTATTTGAATATTATACCTTTAATTTTTTTTCAATGTTAATTAAGGACAAATTAAACAATTTATGATTGTATGCTCTAATACATTGATTTTCAATTCTCGAATATATTAGAGTAGCGCTGTATGTAGAATTTATCAAATAATTAGTATGTGAGAAGTTTTTTACACCATATATTTATTTTTTACTATCTCGATATTTTCTCATAAACATATTAGAATTGATAAGAATATGTTTACTTTCCCAAAAAATATGAAATTACCTTGAGGTGTGGGGAGTTTGTAAGCATTAGTAGAGTAGTGTGCATGGATCAATTTTGAGCCTATCGTGTTTAATTTAAACTTGGATTTTAAAGAATTTATATGTCAAACCAATTCATGCACTCAAATTTTGTTTATTACTACTAAAATTATATAATTATTTTGAAATAAAATTTGAGTTAGACTTGATTTTAATTTTGTTGAGTGAATTTAACAGTATAACCTTTTATGACAGCAAAATTTATTTATGGGAATTATTTGGAAAAAAATAAGGTACTGTATCAAAAAAATTAAAACCATAGGAGGTGTGAGTGAAATTTATTTATAAATAAATAAAAATAAGGAAATAATTGATAATGAATACGCTCACAAAGTCCATTTAAAAACATGAAATTACCAAAATACAACCGCGGTTAGCATATTTTCAGGGAGATGGACAAGGACGTGAAGGTAAATTTATGAGACAACACGTTGCGTAGAGGATGATAAAGCAGCCTGATTATTGAGCCTTAGAAGGCTTTATCAGCCCATAAACCCAATACGGGCGGCATCAAGCATTTAGCTACCCATTCGCGTGGCATATCAGACTGGGATCTTATCATCCAACGGCTGGTCAGCTGTTCATATTTAAGATCTTGCCACCCGTCCATGTATACCTAAATCTTAGTACATAGAGACGCACAACAAATTTTTTCCACTTATTCGTCATCGAGTCTCCGTCGACTCGACTCTTCCCGTCTATCCGGTCCCAATTGAGAAAAAGGAATCGAGAAGAAAATTTTGAACAAAAAAGAAGAAACGATATCCAATTTGGCCATAGCGATTTATCTGTAAGCGATCGGAGAAGAATTTTCCTAGATCAGCGATGCAACAAGGAGATTACAGCTCCTATTATCAATACCCTCATTCAAACCCTAACCCTAGCCCGAATCCGAATCCGAATCCATCCCCCACCGAATTTCACCAACCGCCCTACGCGTCGGCGCCGCCGTTTACATCCGGTTACGCCTCCTCCGATTACTCTGTTTATCCCCCAAATTACCCTCCCTATACCCAAAATCTTGATCCTGTCCCTCCTACTGCTCCCTCTTATGCTCCATCGTCAGGCGCAGCAACTCCAACGACACCGACGCTAACTTCACAATCGTCCTTCAATCAACAACCTATAGCGCCGCAGTCGGCGGCCGCTGCTCCTTCTTTCCCGCCTTATGATTCACATGTTCCCTATCAGCCGCCGACTTCCCAGCCACCTTATTACGAGCCGTATGATCAACATCAGACGGCTCCCAGCTATGGCCCTCCTCCATCAAACCCTAGCCCTACCCCCAATACGCCCTATTATTCAGCCCCATATAGCCAAGGATCATCTGTATCCTCTGTCCCACCTGCATACGACAACCCTTACGATAACTCTATGAAATTCGATCACAGCAGTGTCGGTTATTTCGACGAGAAATTCGGAGGAGGCTATGGCCGGAGTAGATCCGATTTAGGATCCGATCTCTACGGGAAGCGATCGGATAGCTATTCACGATATGGTGATGATGGTGCTTATGGGGACGGTATTTATGCTTATGAAGGAGGCAAGGTGGAGCCTTATGGGGCACGTGGCACAGCTCCGAAATCGTCGACTTGGGTTCAATTCGATGATTATGGTCGTTCTATTAATTTCCCTTCTGGGAAGGACTCGTCGGGCGGGTCAAGTTCAGTTTCTGGTAAGATTGTGAGGGCGGTGCCAAAGGCAGAGACCCAGCAAGATGTAAAGAGTGGGGTCCAGAAGTTTCGGGTTAAGTTGTTGTCTGAAGGTGGAGGACAGGGCCCCATGGATGTACTTTGCCAGGTAGTTTTTAATTAAAATTGCTAAAATTGGATTTGCTTTTGGTTGAAGTGATGAAGTTTCTGGTATCTGAGTTCAACTATGTTGGTTATATTTTTGAATTATCTGTGAAATTAAACTGGATGACTAAAATGGTTTGAAGGTTCTTCAAATTTTAGCCTGACCAGTCCTTAGTTCTGTATGATTTTATCAACATTGTAGTTCATATTTCTGATAGATAATTATGTTCTCTGTCCCGCTTTATCTATTCATCTAGTACTTTGAACTCATTATATAGCTTGATTTTCTGGTGTCAGATTGGTTTGGATGGTATTCGAATGCTTGACCCAAGTACCAGTCGAACATTGAGAATATATCCTCTTGAGAACATCACAAGATGCGATGTAAGTTGCCTACTATATCTTTTATTGTATTTCGTATCTGTTAATGATGGGCATTGCAATTAAATGGTATATTTTCTTCTAATGTAGGTGACCGACTCATCTACATTTGCATTCTGGTCCAAGAGCTCTGTTGACTTTGAACCAAGGCGGATCAGGTTGCAATCCAACAGTTACACTACAAACACCCTTCTGGATACTGTAACAGCAGCAACTGTACAGGTTGGTGTCAGAATTATAATTTTCTTAATTTCGTATGGGAAATTAACAGTTTACAGTTTACGTTGAATGATTTTATCATTATCATCATTGTCTACTTTTTTTCTGTTGGGGCTATGGGGGTGGTGGGAGTGGTTGTGGTTGGTATATTCCCGATCCATACCTAAAGTGTTCCAATTCTCAATTAGAGAAAAAGTCCTTGCTCTGAGTTGCAAATATCATGGAGTTGGTTTTGTGATTTTTAGTCTGGACTTTAGATTCATACTTTGGATGCATTGGGCATTGTTGCAAATGGACTAAAGCCAACTTAAAAGAGTGAATACATACTAGGTAACTAATTCATTTCTTTGCATGGAGACTCTCAAGTGAGCACAAAATGAACTAATCTCTGTTCAGGAGTCAGGAGGAGGAACATAATGAAGTACCATGGAGCATGGTTTTTTTGTAGCTTAAGAGAAATATAATCTGCAAGAATTATTTCGTTTCTCTTAAATTGGCCATTAGGATTTTGATGTAAGAGCCTATCAGAAGAGAGCACAATGGCAAGATATTGTCGCTCACTTGCAGTACCCAAAGTTTTTAAAATAATGAGCCTTTTAGTCATTCGAAAGGTATGGAAGATTGTCATGCTGCTGCGGAAGTTATCAGGTGCTTATAGGCATATGTGCATTGCATGTGTTTAAGGCACAAATTTTCTTGCGAGACTTTGTTGCTTTCTTTTATCTCAATCCTTAAACATTTATGACATGATTCTCTTTCATTTATCGTCCTTTGATTGGTACACTAGATATGTTCATAAGGCCTTTGCATGCCTAAGTTGGATGTGTCTTGATGGCTGTAGTTCTTTCACCCTTTGATTGCAGATCAAGGAGATGGGTGGGAGAAGCCAGCCTCCCGAATTTCTGAAGACTACTGAACAACCTGCAGAAAAGAAGAGAGGACTTGCTGATTGGATGAACTTGATGAAGCCTGGCATGGAGGAGAAAGATCATTGGGTAAAATTAAAGTTCTAAGGAAGAGGGTTTTTTTTTTTTGGTTTCACCTGCAAATTGCAGGTCAAATAAAAGCTATATTTAAAAAATCCAAAACAGGCTTATCTATATATTCTTTTTCTGCTTAGGTTCCTGATGAAGCTGTTTCAAAGTGCACAGCATGTGGAACTGATTTTGGGGCTTTTGTGCGGAAGGTAAATCATTCTCTGTGTATATGAAAACAGTTTCCTGCTTGCCTTCCTTTCTCATTTAAGTGTAATGCTTTTTTTCCTTTTCCTCTTCAGCACCACTGCAGGAACTGTGGGGATATTTTCTGTGACAAGTGTACCCACGGTAGAATTGCTCTAACTGCTGATGAGAATGCTCAGCCAGTTCGGGTTTGTGACCGATGCATGGTATGCTTATCAATCAGTTTTCTCACCATCTTCTTTCATAGCAATATAGTTTCTGTGGTGGTTTCTCCTGTTTATGGTTTTCTGAACTTGTTAGCTTGACAGTTAGGCATTGGTGTGTGGTTATAGTTGAGGATGATAAGGACATATTATGCAGATTTTATGCACATTTGGTTGAGCATGTAGAGTATCTGTATATCTATAATGTTCTTTAATTTAATGCCTACCCTTGGCTGACTGATCTATGGAAGTGTAATGGAGGATGACTATTATTTCCTGCATCACTTGCTGTGGATAGTTGTTTTCCGGTGGTTTAACCATGAAATAAGTTTCCTCGCCCCTTTAAAGCTTTTCTGTGGAGTGGTTAGAGAACTCTTTTAGTGGTTAAGGCAACTGAATTGGATGAGGCAGTTCAAGGAAGGGCTGAATACAGGAAAGAATATTCATATTGTTCAATAGTTGTTTGCTGAACAAAGGAAAGAATGTATACATTGTTCATAGTTCTCTTCCTTTTTTTTATTTTTACTGAGAAAGGAATTGTCGAATGGTCTTGGTCAATATCATCAACATTTGTTCTTATTGTTCTGTTACACTTTATAGGCTGAAGTGACTCAGAGGTTGAGTAATGCTAAGGAAGCAGCAAGTAAACCTGCTGGAATACAGAGTCATGAGGATCTTGCTAGGAAGCTTCAGGTAAGCATTGTTTTGAAACTTTATGATTTTAATGTTTGTTGCAATTAATTTATGAAAATCTGGCTGAGTTACTTCCGTTCATTGTCTGATTGTGATGACCTATGACAGGAGGAGATGGAAAAGAATCGCAGATCAGCATCAGGTAGTTTCTTGTTTCCTGAATGCGTTATTACCACGAAAGAAGTTACTTGCATATACATATGTATGTGCATTATTATGTTTGTAAAATAAAATGGAAGAGGGTACATATGTGTTCGGTTTAAAATGTTGGTCGAATAACATAAACATACCAAATTGCCAAGGTGAAGGAAGTTCTAGGACACATTTATCAATAGGGTTTACTCTGACCACTCTCA
This sequence comes from Theobroma umbraticum, assembly GCF_002168275.2. NCBI lineage: Eukaryota > Viridiplantae > Streptophyta > Magnoliopsida > Malvales > Malvaceae > Theobroma > Theobroma umbraticum. Next base: position 8,159,560 of record NW_018397260.1, on the reverse strand, counting down.
AAATGGTTTTATTATGTCAGGCTCCAAGTCTGATGGATCCGGTAGGCGGATGAAGGAAGTTGCCTGTCCTACTTGCACTGTTCATTTGCAGGTGTGTAATCCATGTGTAGCATCACTCTGGATTGCAAGTTTTCTTTTTGTTTTTTTTTGTTTCTTTGTCAATGTTATTGTAGCTCGGCTGATATGACAATTGTTGCAGGTCCAAGTTCCCAGTTCCGGTTCTGAGACCATTGAATGTGGGGTTTGCCAGCATCCTTTCCTTGTTAGTGCCCATTGATCTTGCCAGCGATGGGTCTTAATTCACTCAATTAATTTCTTGTTGATTTTATTATACTGGTTGAGGTTTTGATTATTATTTATAATAAGAAGGATTAGTTTGTGCATTAATCATTTCTTTGTTCTAAAACTCGGTTGTTCTGCTGTCATCTTTTCTAGTTAAGTGTGTATATGAAGTTTTCTGTGAATGTCGAGTCAATCTCTGTATAAAGTTGACAGGCCACTTATAATTGCTAGAGTGCTTTCCATGCCATGCTGCGGTTGTTTTCTTTTTCCTTTTAATGCTTCTGCAATTTGCGACCGTAAGCTGCCTAGCAGGTGGCGGCCCAAGGCGGCTGCTTCAACATATAGTCAATTGCAAAACAGAGGTCCACCTAAAACAGGTGAAAGGCCATAAAAACCCAAGCCCATGCACGAAAAGGCTAACCCACTGTTTTGCTCATCATTACATACAAACAAGCTCTATACTGAGCCCATTGTTGTTATAGTAATTAAGTCCAACAAAGCCCGGTAACGGATGCCACGTGTCACGACCAAACAATACCCCAAATAAAAATGGCAAACCAGGATTAAAATGTTAGCCCTTACGCTTGAATTTTACGCCCACACATGCCAATAAGTTTGTCTTTTCCGGAATTAGTGGATTAAATTCGATTTATTATTTTTAATATGGACGAGGACTATTTATTTGATTATTTTAATAAATTTTTTATATTTAAAATTTAAATATGACCATCCCAAAAAATAATCATTTAATAATATATATTTTTAGACATGGTATCTATAACTTCGTTGAAAGAAGACTTTCTTTTTATATGATAAACAAGAAGTTAAATGTTTTTAGGCCTTAAATATTAAGTCGTGAGAGTCACATGGAGTTGCCCAACGTTATGTGGAACTGGGAAGTAAGTTCATAGTAAAAACCAAAGCCGTGTCTGAATGAAAACAGAAATGCAAATCGGAAGGGACATTCGAACCACTCGTTACTTATTACTCGTACCATATGTCTGTGTAAATGAAGCAAGTGATAATGAATTCATGCCTTCCAGATCCAACCACTCAGTAATTATTTGTCATTTCTAATATTGAACGTTGTAAAATTCTGGCTTGCATGTGCGTATATATATATGCAAATGCTTAGCCAACTACTAGTCATTTTATTGTTCTACATGACTAAATGAGATAGGATTTTTTTTTTCACGTGATAACACTTCTTTCCTCTATTTTCTTTTTATCTATTTTTGTATGTTTATTCTTTTATATTATAAATTTATTTTCATGAGATTTTTTTTACATTTTCATATTAAAAAAGTTGAACATTTATAATAAAAGTTTTTCAAATTTTAATAAATATACATTAAAATAAAAAATTTTCAATCTTCGGTAAAAGAAAAAAAAGTAAACATTTAGAAGCAGAGAACGTAAATCCTAAGATTAATTTACCATATAGTAAATTGAGATCAGTAAATTGCCTTTCACTACCTTTTAGTGATATGGTACAGAGATTTGGCCATTGAAAAATAGTCACAGACTCATCATAAATATGTAGTTGAGATCAATTAATTAATTCCCAATGTAATGTTGGTGCCTTCGGATCATGCCCCAAGAGTTCACCACATTTTAGCTACAGCATCAAAGGAATTGAATCTTTAACCAGGCCCAAACAACTACATCTTCGAATTTGGAAATTAAGATTACTACAAAGAGATAAACTAGGTAAGATTGTTGTTTAATAACGATATGTTTGAGGTTTGAGATTCAAAGTTTAATTACTTAGTATCTTTATTGAAGTAATTAAATCCGTCATATTCGGGTATTTAAATTCTCATTAAGAACTTCTGTCAACAAACAGTTTGTTAACCGATCTCATAATGAAAAAGGCAGATCCTTGGGTGTGAAGCAGGCCTTGTTTTAGGGTTGATGCTAAGCAATGCATTTATATGTGTCTGTGAACAAAAACGAAAAATGGGGTGGGAGATTTCGGCAACGGCTGGTTGGGAATGGTAACAAACAAACTAACAATGCCCTACCACTACTTCGAGTACAAACATTTGAAGACTGCCATTCCTTCCGCTAGCAGAATGGAAAGGGTTAATAATTACCGTAATCAGAAACAGAGTTAATCAATTTTTATTAAATAATCAAAAAAAAAATTAAGAGCTAAAAATTTTTGAGAGAATTATTAAGAAATATATATATATATATATATAAGATTTTGAAAATTTTAAAGAATCACAGCCCCATAATTACACAAGATTTCGCCCCTGGCCGTAACAAGCTTAGTTGAAGAATATTGTTCTTGAAGTTTAATGGGTCCCTGAAGGGTCAAAAACTAAAGGTTGAATTAATATCGGAAGGTGGCAGCAATGCAGCAAAAGGATGCCATAATTTAGAAATATTCGGATGCAAGTCTATTTCTACTACCATAAACGACATTGACAATGAGGAAAGAGAAGGGAAGGGGCAACCTCAAATCAATGCTCAAAGCAAGATGTGAGATGCGTTAGTTAGATGAAGTAGTCTCATTGATCATCACATGAATATAGCGTAAAGGAGAGAACATGTATGCAGAAAATCTCAAACATATAGAGTGAAACAACTGTGATGGATTGTAGGGCATTATCCAATTAATTGAATAAGAATGGCACCAGATATCAGCCAAGGTCCAAACTACTTTCTTTAATATCTGCCATCTGTTATCTCTGTTTCATACTGATTTGCAGATTAAGATAAAGATTTCCAGCTGATGTGGATGTGCAGCTACTAAATTCTATGTGATTTTATGGCTTTTTTTTTATAATTAAGTGTGAAATTAATTTTATATCATTAATTTTTTTAAAAAGAAATTGCGTTCGAATTTCTTTTTTTTTTTTTGAGATAACAAATATTTCATTGTTTTATAATGCGAAATAAAATTGTTTATCTGGGACCAATTGAGTAGACCTATCTCTTAGGATGATTGGCTTTTGAGTATGTGATGTTGGAACAGTTGCCTTTACAAATTAAGTAATTGATCACAACTTGTCCTCTAGATCCATTTTCTGATAAAAATTTGGATGCCATTTATTTGTTTTAATTTTACACTCATTTTCTGTCAGGTGGGCAGATTAATTATTTTCTCTGTAAAATACATATCATCAGCATAATGAAGAGTGATGAACCATTAGAATATGCATAAGTTGTAGAGTGGGCAAGCCTTGGTCGTTTACCAAACAAACGAACGGCAGGAACGTGTGCAAAGCTTTGTGAGTTAATCTGTTTTAAAAGCATGGGTTTTTTCTATTATTAATGGAGTTTCGAAGGAGTAGTGTGGATTGCCTTTCATGCGCGAGGGTAGCCCACCAACCCTGCATGAAGTGTAAGAGTCACTTTGCCAGCTTTTGACACGAGATCATAAAAATATATACTTTCTGTCACCAGCTTTACTTTTACTTGGCTCAAAGGAATCTCATCACGTGTCACAAATATGCTGGCGAAAATTCCTTTCGGTGTCAACAATTACAGTTGATGTATATGTTTTTTTTATAATATTTTGTTTAGTTGTTAATTAGTGCTAATCATTTTGAGTAAACAAGAACTGTTAAAATATCTTTGCAGCTTCTGCTTAATTTCTCCAACATTGGATGATATTAACACCCAAATAATTTGTCAGAGTAGGATTCTTTCTTTCTCTTTTTTTTTTTTTTGTGGCTTGGTTGGGAATTGGGAATAGATTTCTTTAGTGCTTGTAAACTACTGTAATTAAGTCTGTCGCTTGAGAAAAACGAAACCCAAACTAATTAACCCAAAAAAGAAAAAGGAAAAGTGTATGTTTTTGCTTCTAAAACATGGAAACAGAAAGTGTTTTGACTGTAAATAAATTGTTCCTCACCAACATTTCCATGATAAGATAAAAACAAAAGGAAATTAAGAAAAGAATGGTGCATAGGGGGAATGAAAATTTGGTTCATGCAAAATCCCCATTGTAGTAAATTAGTAATAAATAGTCCTATTGGTAATTCAATGCCAATTGTTATTACAAACTAGATAAAAAAAAAAGAAGAAAAAATTCCTTATATTGTTCGATTAATCGAATCTAGGAGAGAATCAATCTGTTGATCTATAAAATCCCAAAATACATGGTCCCTAAGGAAAAAAAAAAGAAGAAAAAACTGTTAGGAATATACACGTCAAATTATAATGCATTGAAAATTTTGTAACCATGAATATTGCTTTAGAAAGAATCAATCCATAATTAACAACAAAGCCATAAACAAAGACAAAGGTACAACATCCATATAATTATTATTATTATTATTATAATACACTAGTAGTAATTATAGAGTGTTGGATCAGTTTTACAAGAATTTGCTATTCATATTTCAATGATCGGTACTGATGGAACCAAGTTGATGGCCAGTAATATTTAATTTTTTTATTATAATATAATTATTTTTATAATTATTTTTTATATAAAATTTTGAATTCAATCACTGATGTTCAACTATTTCTTTAACTGTGTACTTTCATTGTAAAAAAAAAAAAAACTGAATGGAGGAAGGAAAAAGTAAGGAGTTTTTTTTTCTTTCGTTGTTTGACGTTTATCTATATATCCATCTATCTATCTATCTATCTATCTATATATATATATATATATATCAAGGTGGGGGATCCATGTCTTAAATTTCTGGGGGGAGATGTGGTAACTAAGGGCAGTTAGCGGTTGTGGATTGCGACCTTAAATTGTCCTTTTGGTCTTGTCACGTGTGTGGTTTTCGGGTTTGGCACCCTTAAGTTTTTCCTAATCTTTCGTTTCTCTTTGTGATATAAACTGTCACCGTACGTGGATCATTTAACCTATAAAAAAAATCCAAATTTTATAAAGAATTTTGTTAACAAGCACCGTTTAAGACAAATAAAAAAAAAGAGAGAGATTAGAGATTGTATTAAACTGAAAAGTGTAATTTAGAAAGACTTAATTAAGTAATTAGACGAAGTTTTTCATAATTTCATGTATGTTTATGTATTAATATATGATTTCTAAAACTTTATTTTTATATATGATATTCAATCCCTCCCGGAGTATGTGATAAATTATAGTATGAATTAAGTAGTAGTGCCTTTTAACGTGATCTTGATATCGTGATTATTTTATAAAAAGGGTTGGTTTTTCTATAATATTAATGTATTTAATACTAATCTATATTTAGTTGAGTGACATAAATATGTTTATATATATATATATATATATATATAGAAAACCGATTATTTTTTCTTTAATGTACATACATTTAAGGAAAACAGTTCGCCGCTTTTATAATGTATTTAATTTTTTTTACTTATAAAGCATAACTTCTTCCATTTTCGCCGCTGTATTCGATTCTGGTAATAGTAAAATCGCCTGTGCTTTTTTCTTGTAACTACTACCTAGATCCTTCCTGTTTCACCTGCGTGATCATTTAATGAAATTCCGTCATCTGCATGTATAAATAAGCAGAGAGCATGGGTTGGAACACAAACCATCCCATCTTCACTTTTTCTCTCTATTCACCTACTTTTCCTGAAAGAGCACGCACACGGCAATCTGTCTTCATGGAACTGATCTTTTCTTCTTCTTCCTTGACCTATTTGGTCTCCCATCTTTTCGTTTTGGCGCTTTTGATATGCAGCACAAAGGCTTTGGTAAAGTTACCTCCGAACGAAACCGTTCCTGCTGTCATCGTCTTTGGGGATTCGATTGTCGACGCTGGAAACAACAACGACCTCGCCACTGTGATCAGGTGCAACTTCCCCCCTTACGGCCAAGACTTTGATGGGGGAGTTCCGACGGGAAGATTTTGCAATGGAAAAATCCCTTCAGATATTTTAGGTAGTCATCAAAATCTCTCTTTCTCTCTGCTTGATCCTCTTGTTTAAGTTTACAGCCGAGTTTCGAAAAAATTAAACTGAAAACTAGCATCGCCATGTAGTGTTGAGTTAAGTACTTGGGTTACACGTTCTTGTATGTCCAACATAAAATGAAAAGAAAAGAAAACACAAAGAGTAAAGAAGAAAAGAGGAACATGTGATATGTACATGTTGTGCATAACCAAATTATACGGTTTCAGGATACAGCAGTATACACTTGACTCAAAATTGTTGGAAATTTTCATGGATAACAAACTTGTATATATATAGAATTTAAATCATTAAAAAATCAAGGTTTAATTTTATGTTAGTGTAATGGAACTATTAATATCCTCACAAGGTGCTAATTAATGAAGATTTTTTCGCAGTTTGCAAAGACAAAGACGTCACAACAATTTCGATTTAAGATAGTATATTTTTAACATGTATTAATAAAATAAATAGTTTTATGTACTTTTTATATACCGTTTGTTTATGAAAATGGAATTGATTGTATCATAAAAAATTTTATCAATATTATAAATAGAATGGAGTTATAAAAATTACATACACTAACAAAGGTTTAATAACTTTTAATTTTATATTTTAAAATTTTACTGTATAAAAAATATATTATTTTAAAAAAGTAATTAAACCGAAAAATTTGTTGTGTAGTGAGAAAATAGTCATGTCATTATCGCACTGGTTTTTCTTGCATTTAATGGACTCAATTATTGCATTGAACTCAAATCCAAAACTCCCAAATTATTGGTCCTCCCAATGGCAATTAAAACCAGACCAGGTTTAAAACGTTTAGCAATCAGTGATTCAATTACCGAGAGATAGAAATTCCTATCTCTTTCAATTGGAATTGGATTTTAAACGTAATTTCCTAGTAATTGGCATCTAAACAAACCCACCACCAAAATATTTCCCAAGAGAAACACTAATTCAAGACGAGAAATGGCTTTAATTGCCTTTCGTATGCCTTCTCTTTGAAATAATTAATTTGGGTCTCGAATTTGCTCCTTGAAGTCGAGAGCAATTATTGGAACTTGATCTCAATCCTAATCAAGCTTTGGGTTATTATTTAACATTTTTCCTTAATCTTCTAGAATGCAATTGCTTCGCTTTCCAAGTCATCAATCCTTTCTTCTTTATTACTTTTCAGCTGAAGAATTGGGAATTAAAGATATTGTGCCAGCGTATTTGGATCCAACTTTGACACCCCAAGATCTCCTAACAGGAGTAACCTTTGCTTCAGGTGGCACTGGATATGATCCTATGACACCCAAACTAGCAGTATAATTCCTTCTTAAAGGCTTGTTTTCCTTCGTCCTTTCTTTGTAAAACTTGTTGTTCCGACTAATGTTCTTTTTTCCTGAATATCAGTCAGTTATATCGTTATCAGACCAGTTGGATCACTTCAAAGAATACATAGCCAAGCTGAAATCTCTTGTTGGAGAAGAGAGAACAAACTTCATCATAGCCAAGAGTCTATATCTAGTTGTAGCCGGCAGCGATGACATCGCCAACACGTATTTTGTTCTCCGAGTCAGGCAATTGCAATACGATATTCCCGCTTACACTGATTTAATGGCTAACTCGGCTCAGACCTTCCTCAAGGTAGTGAAGTCTTCATGCCATACATGCACGATTAATTTCTTTTGCAACAACTTAATCACTGTTTTGATATTCCTTTTTCATTTATGATCATTAATTTGGAAGGAACTATATGCTTTGGGAGCACGAAGAATGTCGGTGTTCAGTGCACCACCAATCGGCTGTGTGCCATCACAGAGAACTTTAGCAGGAGGAATTGAAAGGGAATGTGCAGAAGATTACAACCAAGCAGCCAGGTTATTCAACAAAAAGCTATACGCCGTGTTGAATTCCCTGAAAACAAGCCTGCCCGATGGGAAATTCGTGTACACAGATGTCTACAATCCTCTGCTTCAACTCATCGAAAACCCTCAAAAACATGGTACAATTAGACCTAAGAAATATTACACAAGGAAGAAATTGATAAACAATGGCAAATTAGTCTCTAATTTACTGTCAATAATTATAAAAAAAAAACGTTTTAATTTTTGGTGTTTTCAGGCTTTGATGTTGCAAACAAAGGATGCTGTGGCACAGGGAACATAGAGGTGTCAATTTTGTGCAGTAAACTGATTCCATCCACATGCACAGATGACTCTAAATATATTTTCTGGGACAGTTATCATCCAACTGAGAAGGCATACAGAGTCCTCGTTGCCCTAATCCTTGATGATCAGGATTTTGTGACCACCTTCCTTTGAGGCAATCTCGGATTATATATACATGAAGAATAAAAGCTCTCTTCTTCTCATTTTTGTACCCCATAATCAAGATGGTCTCTCCAGGATTTGTAACCTTATAATATTTGGCTATAACTTTATTCAAGTCCAAGTTATATTATCTAAGTTTCATTCCATTGAGAAAATGTAAATCTATCTTTATTTGTTCTGAACTTAATTTGTAATGTTCTATATTGCACTCCTTCAGTCTATTTTTTTTTTCCATTTATTTGTTCAAAATAAAGTCTTTTTTCCTTTTCTAGATATCTTTTTTTATTATAAATCTATTTATATATATTTTTTAATTTTTTATGTTAAAAATTATCAAACATCTACTTACCTCTCATGTGAATCCCATGAGCTTCTTATTCGTTCTTATTTGATCATGACAGGAGAGTAAGGCAAAATAAAATTTTTTTATCAAAATTATAGTTTTCGTTTTAATTTCCATGTAACTCAAAAAAAAATTTTAAAAATTGAAAAGAGTAATTTTTTCATTAACATTTACTTCCCTGGTCTGGAAAGACGATTTAAAGTATACCTTAACGAGTAGAAAAATTGGAGGTTTTGATAGATGATGATAGGCAAACCATCTTAAATGAATCATGACCTATGTTTTCAAGGTTAATTTTCTAGCATTTTACCCCAAAAAAAGGGGTTTATATTAATTTGTACAAGTGAATAGGTTAATGTTAGATTTTTATTTCTTGCAGGCTTTGCCTGCATGCATCACTATATCAATTATTTCCACGTGACAGAATTATTTGAGCAAGTATTTTTATGTATAGTATTTTGCAATTCATATTTTTCTAGACGAAAAAATTCATCAAAAAGATTTTATATAAATATTTTAATGAAATTAATTCTAAATGACTTTAGACGAATTAATTGTCATACAAAAGTGATTATTTTTAATTCAAAAATCGAATTAAAAATTTTGAAGATAAATAAATTTTTTTGACTGAAATTTTTGTTGAAAATTTAGTTTTTTCAAAAAATAAAAAACTTTGGAAAGAATTAACAGGAAAACCACTTAAAAGTTCATTTTAAAATTAATTATTTATAAAAAAAAAATCATAAGATAATTGTGAATTTAAATAAAAAGGTTGAAAACGACATAAAATCACTGCGTAGTATGACGTCCCAACTTCTTAATCAATGCAAAATATTTCAGGGGTGACTGAGATTTTTGCATCACACGCAAACTCTCCGCTCTCAGCTTATTTAATGTAGTAGATGAAATGGTTGACGGATTGAATTGAAAGCCAGATGGCAATTAGCAAAACCAAGTGAAATGCTGTTTGATCTCCTTTCGTCCAACCGTACCGGCCTGGACCAAGCTGCCCAGCCTCAAGACTCACCATACATGGTTATCAAATGTGACGTCGATGAAGTTATGTGGCACAGAAACAGAAGTGAAACAATTGGCAATTTCCATATGAAGAATTGGTTGTTCCTTTCATATTAATTAATTAATTAATGAAGTCCGATCAGGACCGGTGTCTGTTGTTTCTCACTATCAATTAAATCGGATAGTGTGTAGAAAGCCAAAAACAATACGTGATTGTGATAGGCGTCGAAAACACAGTAAATCAAGAATAATAGTCTGTAACACTAAACGTAGGTTAAAATATATTAATCAATTTTGGACCCTCAAATGTTTTCTGGATAATACAATTGTAATCAAGAATTGATTTTTATAAATTACGTGGTTGTGTTATAATAACGAAATCATTAAATAAACGTTAATTTATTATTTATATTATAATTTTAAAATTAATTAATGATATTGGTTTTAACATTTTAAACGACCGAAAAACCTTTTTGTCCTCCATTTATACTTACATAAGCAAATGCATGTATGAAAGATGAAAAAAATGAGATGTAGTTCTTGATAGAATCACATGCAGTTGCTAAGTAAATTTATCACAAACTAGCCTTAGTTTTTGACATTCTTTTTTGGGTATCAATATTTTGCCACAGTGACCAGTACCCGAGTTTGCTTTGAAAAAAATGCCAACGTGCATGAAGGCTAGAATTGTAATAGAATTAATCATGTTAGTATTTTGATTGTGCCTTGTAATTCTATAGATGGAGAAAATTGTGAGAGATAATATTTTTCATAAGCTTATTTCAAAAATATCATCCATTATAATTTTAATTATATTTAATTAATTTTTTGATATGGCTTAACACTGATGCTGTTTAAACAATTTCAGACAAATTAAAATGATTTCGATTTTCTGTATCTCGCATGCAAATAAAAATTTTAAAATTAAATCACAATTTCTCTCTTTTGTTAAATAGTATCTATCTTGTCATCTAGCTCTTTCTCGCTATCTCCAATGGTAGATATGACATTAAGGTATATGTTTTAGGTTCTTCGATTTATTAGTTTATATTCATAAAATCTCAAAGTTTAGATATTAAAATTGATTAGACATATTTGTAAATTAGAACATTGTATAACTTTAGCATCTTAAACTTGACTGTGAGCAAGCAAATTAATTAGTTATTAGAAATTACATTATTAGTTTTTAGATATTGTACCATTGATTTTTAGGTATTGTGAAACTGATTTTTAAGTATTACGTTACTTAATCATTGTGTTTTTCTTTTAAGCATTTTATGACTTAATCATTGTAAATATTGCACGACTGATTTTTAGACAATGCCTAAGTCATACAATGCCTAAAAATTATTCACGCAATACCTTATTAACTAATCACGTAATATCTTACTAACTAGTCACATAATGTCATATCAGTCAGTTATACAATACTTAAAAATAAGTTATGTAATGCTTAAAAACTAGTCACGTAATGCTAAAAACCAGTTATGCAATGCTTAAAAACTATCAAAATTACTAAATTTTATTTAACAAAATCAACAACTTCAAACAACACACCATATTCCATTTAATAATATGATCAACGAATATACTTACTTAACGAATAATATTCAAAAGTTTTATTTCTTATATTAAAAACTACTCTAAAATGCTTAAAATACTCAAAACACTCAACATGCTTTGTCTTTCTATTAAAGAATACTTTGGAGATGAATGATCTGATAAGGAAAGCTAAAAGAATATAAATAAATTTGATACGCGATTCTAAACATATAGGTCAATTTTATTAAAGATAATTTTATTTAAAATTAATTTTTTTGATTAAAAATTATTAAAATTATAAAAAAATTATTTTTAAAAATATTTCATTTATGAGAAGTATTTTTGAAAAAAACTTTTTGTAAATGTCCTTCATTGGTAATACCTAAAATGAGGAATGTCATGGGGACAGGTTTGTCAACACAAGGGTGGGTTGGCCGCAGCTTCTCATCATTATTGCATGGTCCATCCCTGGACCACGGCCTACGTCGTTGATCCAACTTGTCAGACCGCGGTCCTGAAATTGTCCCACGCCAGATTCTGAAGTTCTGGGTCCAGGAGTTGGGGGATTTAAGAGGCTCGTTCGTTCCTGCATGGAACACCACGCGTCGTCCGGTTGTAAATTGTGCTTTTCTGGAGCAGATGATAAACAAATCAATCGGGTTTTAATGATTCTTTCGACAAGAAATCGGGATTTAGTTTTAGATCTTCTCAAACAATCATTGAAGTATGCCAAAAGGATTAATGGGTACCAACCTTCTGTTTCCCAGCTTAGTTGTAAAAGTTAGTATACAGCCTCGCTTGATGATTTTGAATTGCAGGTCTAGTTCTGAATTCTTCCTCCCTGGATAAACTATGAAATCCTAACAGCTAAAACCACCCACTCTAAATTTGAAATATGACAATATGTTTAACTGCTTCTGCTTTGCAACTTCTGAGAACAGGCTGCACCGCCAATGCTGTGGTTTTATCATGAAAATATGCTGAAGAATAGTAATTGTACGGGTTGTCTGGTGTATTTTAACACTCACTCTTTATTATTTTGTTTTCCATATTTGAATAGGGACTTGGCCCTGGTTTTATCTGTAGAACAGTAGCAGGAATTCCTGATTCTTTTGTTGATGAATGAGATTCTCAATTCTCAATTTGTCAGAAGCGGTGAATTTGTTCTCAAGTGCTACCTACTTATTCCTGTGCGCTCATTGCAACAAATGACATCAACGTCCTGTGTTATTCTGTACTAATGCGCAGAAAGCCATGAAAGCTTGTATATAAATTATTCAGCGCTCTTTCACTGTGATACGTGCAAATCCAGAAACAATTTTGAAAATGTCGTAGTTCTAGTTCATGAAACTGCGGTTTTCTTCTTCTTCTTGGTGCTTTACCTTGTCGTTCTTTACTTTTGTTTTGGTACTTCTTTTTGGTCATCCGGAAGCCACTGTTATTACACTATCAGGAAATGAAACATACCCGGCAGTTATCATACTTTCTGAGCACCTTTCGTTTCTTCTTCGAAAACAACAGACTATTGTTTTCCAGACTTTATCTCATTCTCCTCTCTTTCTCTCTGGTGTATAGTTAGTTGCATCATTATCAGATCAATTGCTGCACTGCAGAGAAATAAAAAGAGAAGTTGAAAGCAATTGCTGGAGAAAGAAGGAACAAAAACCATATTGGCTCACAAGTTTATTGTTTAATTTTCTTTCATTAAAAAATTGAAGACAATTGAAAATTATTATAGTTTTCATTTGAAGTATCCAAATGCTTTGAAGCTATGGTATTTAATCTTTAACCAATAGCTATAAGCTATTTGATGGACTACAAACAGTCATTATTGAAAAGGTAGAGAAGAAAAGGAATGAACTACTTTCATAGTTAAAAGTAATAGAAATTTTGTCACAATTTTGATCTGAATGGTTAAAAACTTAAGCAAACTATATAGTTTTATATTCAAAGGTTTTTGACTGTTTAAACCAACAACTCTCCTGGTGACAGACACCCTTAGGTGGAGGAGACACTTCACAGAGAATACCAAGCATTGCATTGCACCAGTTCCAACTTTAGCAATCCACATGGCTAGTCTAGTTCAAGAGAGTTCCTGAGGAGATCCTGTTAACATTCATGCATTGCTCACCTTTTGGTTCACAAAAGACCAAATGAATAGGGGAAAAGAAACCTTCTTTCCAATGTCAAGCGAACATTACATGGCAAGACCTAGATGGCATAACTTTAACAGACTAATATCTCAACATCTATTAAGAACCAAGAAGCTCTACTTTTTTGTACATCGACCACTGAAATCATGTACTATTTCCGATGGAACCAAGTTCTGCTTATCCACTGCTATAGTCATTATCTCTGTAACACCTTGTAGTTATCTTTAAGCCCTGAACTTGTACAAAAACATATTATAAACACCTAAGCATGCGTTAAAAACCAATCAGTTTCTTGAACCGTTATACTACTATAGTGTAATTTCACTCAAATTTTGGGAATAATAAGATGAAAGGATTTGTACGTTTTGATTTTGCACTCATAATATCTAGTTAAAACCCACAGTTTTATTATACAGCAATGGGATTTTACCAGACCGACCAAAAGGGAAATTAGCCAAGGTTTTGCCCCACCCCACCCCAAACGAAAAACAAAATTCAGTGTAGCCTTACCATAGAGAGCCACCATAACCATTTTTGGTAAAGTTCAAGTTTAACCAAGTGATTAATTGCTTTCATTGCAAAATCGCATGGACTACAGGTACACCATAATTAGTTTTCCATTTCTTGATGGAACACTATAAAATTCATCTATTATTAGACGTAAATGAACATGCCTTTTAGCCTTCCCGAGATATCAGTTGTTAGATACATTGTTTTTGCACGATTTTGTTAATCTGGAGAGTTTTTCCTTTTAGATTCATGAATTTAGGTGCCTGTTTTCTAACTTTCAGTACATTCGCACCCACCCGGGTGTGAGGTCTCCCCAGCCATATAAATAGGTGAGGGTGACAGAAGCCTAGTCTCCAAACTCTGTACAATCTTAACAACTTAGTTCACTTGAGATTTTGAAGTTTTTTCTTTTGTGAAAATGAATTCTGGTTCTAATATTTTGCTTGCTTTTTGGGTTGTTCTTGTTTTCTGTGGCACAGAAGCTAGCACAGGAGATGTTGGAGTCCTACTTTCCCCAGGCACTCCTGGAAACCAAGCATTTCCGGCTGTTTTAGCATTTGGAGATTCAATACTAGATACGGGTAACAACGACAATGTTTTAACGATAACAAAATGCAACTTCCCTCCCTATGGAAGAGACTTCCCTGGAGGAAAAGCGACTGGAAGATTTGGAAATGGAAAAGTTTTGTCTGACCTAATAGGTAACTATATTTTACTAGTCTGCTTACAAATAAAAGCATTTAACCCTTTCTTTGTTTATACTACTTGAATTCGAACTCAAACTAATGGGTGTTTGGATTTTTATTTCTAATTTTGTTGTTTATAATTGTCTTCTGCAGGGGAAGGTTTGGGGATTAAATCTGCATTGCCAGCATTTCTTGACCCAAATCTTCAAAGTGAAGAACTTGCCACAGGCGTATGCTTTGCTTCAGGTGGTTCAGGATTGGACCCACTAACAGCGAAACTGCAGGTTTCATATAATTTCACTGGAAATATAGTTAGCTATCTCTCATTTAATCTTCTAAACACTTATACATTAGTTTGTATTTGTCTTACGTTTACTGGGATGAAATCAGAATGTTATATCCATCACCGATCAGTTCAATTTCTTCAAACAATACATTCAAAAGCTAGAAGGAACCGTAGGACCGGAGAAAGCCAAAGCCACCATATCGGATAGCTTGTTTCTCGTGTCATCTGGAAACAATGACATTGCGATCACCTACTTTGTCCTTTTGAGGAACTTGCTACTAGACATCGATTCATACACAACACAATTGGTTAGCTGGGCTTCAACTTTTATTAAGGTATTAGATTTAACTATTCCTTTTTTGTTCATTTTATTGTTTATGT
Organism: Theobroma umbraticum; assembly: GCF_002168275.2. NCBI lineage: Eukaryota > Viridiplantae > Streptophyta > Magnoliopsida > Malvales > Malvaceae > Theobroma > Theobroma umbraticum. Next base: position 8,144,189 of record NW_018397260.1, on the reverse strand, counting down.
GATTAAGCAATTGAATTTGAACGATCTCCTTTCATAATGAAATCTGATTTAAGGATATGCATGGATTGGGAGCAAGGAAGTTTGCATATCTAAGCACGCTACCTTTGGGATGCCTACCAGCAGGGAGAACTGTTGTTGGAGGTTTGCTAAGAGATTGTGCAGCTTCTGCCAACGAAGCAGCAAAGATGTTCAATTCTAAGCTTGAAACAGAACTAAACAATCTCAACAGTAACCTTCCTGGAGCTAAGATCGTCTTCATTGACGTCTTCAACCCTCTGCTTAATGTCATTCAGAATCCTAACAAATTTGGTAAATCCTTCTTTTTGTAAGATTTCCTGTTATGTTGTGTGTTTTTCCTGAAATCTACCCCTATAATTAATCTTACATTAAGCTATTCCTACTGATTCCCATCTCAGGATTTGCTGATGCCTCCACTGGTTGCTGTGGCACGGGGATGCTCGAGGTATCATACCTGTGCAACCAATTCAGTCCGTTTACATGTTCCAATGCATCTGACCATATATTTTGGGACGCTGCGCATCCCACAGAAAGAGCATACAGGATCATCCTCCCAGAAATCGTAAACAAAATCTCGCAACAGTTTTTAGTTACGTAATTAATTAATGGTTCATTTTATAACTATAGTATGTCTCTCCTGTTTCCAATGTTTCCAAAGGGTTTGGATCAAAATTCACAAATGTTAATAGTCATGCAATCTCATCCATTGTGTCATATCAGAACATATTTCAAGTATCAAGCCCAGTCACGATAAGATTATATTAATCATAAAATCAACATATCCGTAGAAAAATTAATAGAATTACTATATCTCATACCGAACACACCCCCCAAACAAGTTGCATTCTTTCCCCAGCAATAATTCATCACTATCTCATCGGAAGCATGTTCGCAATCTCCTGTTAGCTCCACTCAAATTTGTCTACGATCGTTGTGGTTCACTTGTCTGCTTAAGGTGAGACTACAGAAGAATATGATGACTGCTGCCAGGGAAGCTTTCATCCCACTCGTTATTTCGTATGAGCAATCTGATTTATTGTACTTCCCATGTAAAATAAATTTGGAAGTACAATAAATTAGGCAAAGAACGAGATAGAAACATTCATATTAATGTATTTCATAATAAAATAAATATTTTTAATTAAAATAAAAAAATAAATTTGTAATACAGAAAAGTAAAGCGTAAATATTAAGGGTTTAAAAAACACATTCATTTTCAGATATTAAAAAAATAAATAAAAAATTATTTTTAGTATAAATAATCTTATATTTTGAAATATATATTTTGAGTAATATCGGGACCCTGTCCACCGCCCTCTCTGCTTTGGATTAGGGATACTGGAACCTTCAAAGTGGATCCATCGTCATGTCGTCAATGGGTCGGAAAATCACGCTGAGGAGCTCGGACGGCGAGGACTTCGAGGTGGACGAGGCCGTGGCTCTCGAGTCACAAACGATTAAGCACATGGTCGAAGATGATTGCGCCGATAACGGCATCCCTTTACCCAACGTCACCAGCAAGATCCTCTCTAAAGTAATCGAGTACTGCAAGAAACACGTTGAAGCACCCAAATCCGACGATCGTTCAGCCTCCGTCGAAGATGAGCTTAAGTCTTGGGACGCTGATTTCGTCAACGTCGATCAAGCCACCCTCTTTGATCTCATCCTGGTAAGCTCTTACCTTTTTTGGGGACTTCTTTGGGATTTAGAGTTTAATTTATTCTATATTTGAGGTTTTTTTTTTTTTTTGCTTTTTGAAAGGCTGCTAATTATTTGAACATCAAGAGCTTGTTGGACCTGACGTGTCAAACGGTGGCGGATATGATAAAGGGCAAAACACCGGAGGAGATCCGTAAGACATTTAATATTAAGAATGATTTTACTCCGGAAGAAGAGGAAGAGGTTCGCCGGGAGAATCAGTGGGCCTTTGAGTGAAGAATCTCAATTGAATTTGAACATATCTTTTCTTTTCTTTTTTTTTGTAATTTCAGAGTGTTTGAGAACATTGGGTCGTTATTTCTGCGTAGTTTGATTACTGTTACTGTCATCTTAAGCTCAATTCTTTTACTTTCTTCGACTGTTAATGTCTTGTTGGACCGATGCAATGTTAATTCATGTTGTTCTTTTACTAATTGTCTTCTGTTTTTCGGATGAATTTTGCATATATTGATGTTGAACATGTAGGAGAACAGAGGAGATTATGCTTAAGTCAGGGTAAAAGAGCTTCAAATTGTATTTGTTCCAGTAGGATCAAGAACTTGTGGATCCTGGTTTTTATTACAGATGTTCTACACATTCCTATAATGCTTATTAAGGATTTAGGACCTAGTTGCCACTTTTACTGCTTACGGCAAATGGACTTCTGACTTTGTATTTTCCATTAGACCACGTTATGAATCCAAATACATCTTTCTTGAGCGGATTTGTGGAAGAGAAACTCACTTGGTAAGATGACTTCTGACCATTGTTCGTGAATTGCAGTTTGTCTGGGACCACTTGAACATCTAGGCCTGCAGGTGCATCAATGCTTACAGTGTAGACTGTTTTATCGTCTTTGGAAACATTTGTAAGGGTTCTGTTCACTTTCCTGCCTGCTTTTTCATTGAAATTGGAAATTGCTATTGATGGATAATTGATGTTGGATATAAGATCAATGCTTGACTCCTCGGGGCAAGTAAACCCATCTGGGATGGTGTTGGTGATAATTTGGATTGTAGATATATTATAACCGTAGTAGCAGAGAAAATTCAAGTAGTCAATGGTGGTAGTCTCGTAAACTAGGCCAGGTTCCAATGGTCCTGTTGTGCTTACTTCTCCTGCACCGAAATCATAAGGTGTAGCTGCTGCACCTTTGTCTGTCGTAATTGGGGCTTTCAAATTATTTGTTTGAGTTGCTGTAAATTGGTTGTAAGCAGTCATAGATTAGTCAAAAGTCCAGACTTTGTCATGTACATGCACATGTAGATTTGTTTGTCAGTCCTCACCTGTTGTCATAATGGCGGACCTGATTGCAGAGGGACCCCATTTAGAGTTTCTTGATTTGACCGTGGCAGCGATCCCAGAAACATGTGGACATGCCATCGAAGTTCCTGAGATCACATTATACTGTGGCGGGTCTTTGCCTTCTGGAGCCTCAGCTGTGTCATTTCCTAGCCATGCTGCAAGAATGTTAACTCCAGGTGCTGCAATATCCGGCTGCAAGACATCCAATAATGTTGCTTTATCAAATATCCGCTTTGAAAGAAATAAGTTCTATAAAGTGGAACAGAATGGGGATTGCCTTCAGAATGTTCTTTGGGATTGTTGAGGGGCCTCTAGATGAGAAGTATGTTATGGTAGGTGCTGGTTTATACTCTGTCGGTGATGTTGTAGGCAAGATTGTGGCGGCTGGATTTCTGCAAAAGATCTCAAAAAGTATAAATAGTGAGTAACTAAGTAATCTCAAACAAGAATGAGTTCAGAAACTTGAGCTCCATTTGAGTTGAGTTACTGTATTACTTGGTTGAGTTGATGTAGGAGAGAACCTTAGCGCCATCCTTTGAACTGATCACTGTCGCAGGAAATGTACCAAAAGTGGATGCCACCGCTCTTGATTCATCATCAATCAAGACTACGCCTATGCCTCCAAGATTCTTCACTACATCTTTCTTCTCTGTCGGTGAATAGGGACCGTCCTGATCACAAACAACAATCTTTCCCTTGATAATTTCTTGGTCCATGGAATCTGGGTTGCAGCTCCTGAGCAACAAAATTTATTGGAAGAACTGATCACATCGGTGTGTCCAGTACTAGTTAAATTTGCCATAAATTTACTCATTCATCCGGTACCTTGATTCATCTTCGTCTACTCCAGTTTTGTTGGCTGATTTTGCATATATAATCGGGTACACTGGAGATTTTTGAATGTTGGCCAAATTAATGCCTTCACCCTGTGTATCAGTTAGAAGAAACAGATGAAAACTAGGACGAGGAGAAGACAGGAGAACGGATCAAAGAAGATCATTACCTTAATGATTACTTTATCTTCCCCCAGCACAACATTAGACTCAAAATCCCGGTCGATTGTGCTAGCGGCAACGGTCAAGATCCAAGGTGCAGCATTGACAACTGATCCACGGGTAGGTCCGTCGTTTCCTGCAGAGCAGACCACAGTAATATTATGCTGCACGGCATGGAATGCTCCGATGGCAATGGGATCATTAGTAAGCTCTGGCTTTAAAAACGAGGGTGCTCCAAGGGACAATGACAGCACCTCCACCCCATCAGCAATCGCATCATCAAATGCTGCTAAGATACTGGATCCACGGCAACCATTGTGAGAGGAACATACTCTATAAATAGCTAGTCTTGACCCCGGGGATCCACCCTTGGCGGTGCCTTCCGCCAGGCCGTAGTAAGATACACCCTGGACCTCACTTCCTGCTGCGGTTGACGCCACATGAGTGCCATGCCCAATCATATCCCTTGGCGAATGGTACTTTATAACTGAACTATCGTCGGCCTCATAGGATCTTGCTCCAATGATCTTTCTGTTGCAAAACAAACGTTGAGGTCGTGTTTTTACAAGATTAGTATGATTGTAATTGTAGTTTTAATCATATTTGCTGAGAGCATACCTGTTGCAGTTGGAGGTGTTGAAATCCTGTGCTTGTGCGCAAGTACCTTTCCATCCTGGTGGAATTGGACCCATGTCCTTGTCATTAAAACTCTCTGACTCCGGCCAAATTCCTGTGTCCTTGAATTGCACTTTAGCTCTCACGTAATTTGAAAAGGAAAATGAAATTGCTATGGTAATTGCGTGATAAACTTCTACTAGCAAATAACAGAATAACAAAAAGAGAGAAAAAAATGTGATGGAATTCTATATATCGGTGAACAAGTTTCACCTGTATCTAGGACGCCAATGATGGCACCCGAATCATGATCAGATGTTGTTGAGCTTGAGTTTGAGTTGGGATTTGAGTCGATCACCACCGAAGTCTGATACTTCAAGAAATCCCATGAGCGAGTAGTGTGGAGCTCTAACACAGAATCGGGGAAGACCGACACAACTCCTGGTCTCTCAGCAATTGAATGAGCCTCTTCTGCTGATAGTACTGCTGCAAACCCAGAGAAACCATGTTTGTAGTTGTGTACCAGGGCATTTGTTTTCCTGAGCACATGAAGAATCGTCAACTTGACATTAGCGTATATTTTATCCGATTAGGAGTATGGAGAACCAGAAATGAAAAGGCTATGACAGGGACGACAATCAAAAGAATTATTATCAATTCTTCTACCATTTAATCATGTTGTAGACCTAATCATGAGAAACATAACCTTTCTTTCTTTCTTTTGGACATGCAGTTTTATGGACGTGGGTAGCGTTAAGCTCAGCTCAGGAATGGTCTTGATGTCATGAATTCATACCTTCTTCTTTCTTTTGTTTACGGAATTCATGACTGATTCAAACCAAATAACAAAAACAAATTTAAGATTTTAGAACAAAAACAGCCGCGTATTCACCGTTTCAGCAATGAGCTCAGAAGTTGAGCGTGATCATCCTTTAATGAACCCTTTCTCGAAGCCGCTGCTCCCATGTACACAATATAAACACCATCCTTCTCTGCAGCGGCTGCACCAGTTTCTGTCAACAATGAGACAGCGGAGAAAAAGGACAAACTGAAAATAAAGGTGATAAGGGCATTCATGGGCGTTCAACTGAAGATTGCCTCAAATGGATTTTGATTGAGAGAGAAAGTTCCCCAGCCAACTCAACCGTATAAATAGTAGTAAGATGGTGGGCTGTGGGAAGCATGTGCGCGCACTGCGAACCAGTAAAGCTTTTAATATCCACCCAAAGTGCGGTTTTGCATATCTAATGCTCCATTAACCGCTTAGCCTGGTGGTGAAGGTGGTGAGAAGTGGTGGTGATAGGTTGAGAGCAAAGACAGCTCAACAATTTGGGTACTAAAGAAACATTGTCAGCATCTAAAAACAAAACTAGGTAACCCAAGAGCCCCATGCCAATTGAGAAACGCTAGATGCAGAACACAAATTTGATGGGGGAAAAAGCTTTTCGTGCCTAGGAGAGGAATATTATCTTGTGCTTTTTCCCACAAATATAAAAGTAAACGTAGTCTTTTATTTGCTATATTTGCTCGATTAGGGTGGGGCAAGGTGTTAAAACTTTAGCCTTTTCCATGTCCACTCTATTGCTAGAAGGACTCCATTATGTCAGAAAATTGAGACCTTTGCACTGCTAACTTCATTTCAAGTTGTTTAAGAGAGAAACAAATTCGAGCATACATGAAATATACCGAAGTGAAACATTAAATATTCAAAACTTCGGAAAGGAGTGTCTCCCACGTGGTTTATTTGAAGAACAATGATTGTCAATCAAATCTGAAGTTGCGAAGCCAGGGTTAGTGCTTGAGAGACAGACTAGTGGGTTCTGACAGTAATTTCATTTGGGCAAAAATCATGTCCCAAGAGCACGCTCTTCTCGCAGGTGTCATGATTCTCTTCTTATCGTTTCAAAGATTTTGGAATTAAACAATGTAAACAGTGGTCTTAGCATCTTAGGAGGATTCAGGAAGGAATCCTACGCAAATGGGACAGAACTGCACTTCCATTTTCATCATCTCATCTAAGTGAAATGGCTCCTCATGAGTGCGCCACTGCCAGTCTCCCACCACTAAAAGTCTTACTTGCTTGAGCAAAGATAATCTATCAGAAAATGGGGATACCTATCTACTTATTGACCCTTTCCCTTTTTCCGTAGGTGGGCAGAGGCATGGGCCGCCCCCTCTCACATTTTGCAAAGAGACTTCTCTTTTTTCAGGACGTTGGTCAAGACGCGTTTATGGTAGGAGCTATTACCAGAAATGATAATGGCAGGCTTATCCAGACCATATATAGCAGTGGGAAGAGGCTGGTGCAATAAAGCTAGTTGAGTAATTGAACCACATCCGTTAACGCCAAAGGGTGCCAATTGTTTCTAAACACAAAGAAAACCTGATCCTCAAAATTTCAACCCCGAAGGCACTATCAAGTAAACAATATCATTTGGGTCTTTGTTTTTTTTTTTTGAAAGGTTGAGATTTTATTGTTATAAAAATCTCCAAATAGAGACTTATAAGGAGCTAAGTCACAAGTGACTTGCTTGAAAATAAAACGAATTCCCAGCAGGGAGGGTTGGTAGAACATAGAAAAGATCTTGATGAGCCTTCAGATATCAATCATACTAGAAAAGATAACAAAGAAATCAAAGCCAATGTAGACTTGTCCCTACTAATCTGGGACATTAAGACATTAAAAATGGATCATCAGAATTAATGTGGGTAAAATCAGAATAAAAATGACAAGTTTAGAGAAAGTTAGCATTATGATTAACAAAGTATACATTGTGGTTGGCTTTTCTCACCATCCTAGCTTTTGCGAGTCCATCAGCTATCATGTTTGCAACTCAAAAAGTATCATTTGGGCCATTGCCTCAAGACTACTCAAAGAATGGCTCTTTGCAACTCAAAATGCCATTATTTTTCTCTTTGCTTTAATAGATTTCTCCCTATAGTTTGGAGTTTTCTTTTATTTTTTTTCCCTCTTTGGCCATGTTATGTATGTGGAGTTCCAAGGGCCTAAGACACGGTTTTGCAAACAATGGACAGCTCCAGGAGCTTGTATCTGGAAGCAACATCAGCCATGGCCTACATACATCTGATATGCTTCTCACTATAGCAACAAAACTATTATAGTCCTATTCACCATAACAAGTTTGACTTCCATCTGTCATTTTCCCTCATCGTTTTGGTGGAGAAAAACAAACTCTGCTTCACTTACCAGGTACTAACGTAACAAGACCTGGAGTTCATTCACTGAATATACCGCCAGGAAACTTGTCTAATGCTTAGGAACAAGAACATGATTGACGGCAGTGTCCACCAGGAGCTCCTTTTCTTGTTCCAAACATGAATAAACATTCCCAAAATTGGTGGGGAAAAGAAAGATAAATTGCACCGATGCAAAAGAATATACTAAAAACAAAAACTAATTGCATCCAGCTAAAATAGGGTTTAAATTTCAGTATTTCTTGCTGGTTTAAGAAAATATTGGCAAAATCCAACATCGAGACCTCATTTTAAACAATTAACAATTGATATTAGTCGATTAATTTATTGAAAAGTATTTTACCTTAATCAACTAATATAAAAACTTAAGCGATTAATATTAGTCATTTATGCATTATCTTGTCTTTTATCTTCTTTTTGACAACTAATACATGTGTAAAATTATTTTTACTTTATCGTTATCTTCCAAAGAAGAAAAATAAACAAACTAGTAAGCAAAATAGAACCCGGTATTGGGATGTGGGCTTCGACCGAGCCTTGGCCCCAAATAGAAGGCTTGGCAGAATAATAGATATTTCCATTGCTGTGAATCGAACCTAGGTCTCCTGGTCGTAAGGCAGTCATCCTTGTCAGTGGACGACAACAAAATAAATTTAAATACTCTTCCCCCAATTAAAAATAAATAAAAAAAGTTCTTAAGTGTAAGTGTTACTAGTTATAAAAGTTTATTTGTTAAATAAAAGAATAGAGAAAATTATGAGGAGTAACTTTTATTGATAAGAGCATTTCAAAAATAACATCAAAATAAATTTAATTATTTTTAGTCATATTTAGTCATGATTTGACGAAAATAACTTTGAAACTATTTCAAATAAATTAAACCATTCATTATAATTTTTCTTCATTTGTACTTCTGATTTATCTCTCTCAACATCCTACTTTTTCTAATTTTATCGATTTCTCTCTTTGGCATTCATCTTTTATGCTTCTAATTTCTTTCTCACGTTTTCATATTTCTCTTTCCAACACTTTGATGACACCAAACGATAGTTTTGATGTGTTTGAGTGGATGAT
>NW_018397260.1:8134782-8134917 GCF_002168275.2 Theobroma umbraticum | reverse complement strand
ATAAAAAAAATAAAGAGAATTGAAAAGATTTGAAGTTTTGGTTTATAAGTAACAATAACAATTTAGGTATTAAAATGTAATAAAATATTTTTAAATATGACGTGTAACAATAATATTTTTCAACATGCTGTGTAA
>NW_018397260.1:8059847-8134610 GCF_002168275.2 Theobroma umbraticum | reverse complement strand
ACATGACGTGTAACAACCTAATCATGGCGTGTAACATGTTTTTGTACATGACGTGTAACACCTTAACCATGACGTGTCACATATTTTTGTACATTACGTATAACAACCTAACCATGGTGTGTTACACGTTTTTGTACATGACATGTAACAACCTAACCATGGCGTATAACATGTTTCTGTACACGATGTATAACATCCTAACGTGTAATTTCATTAAGGATAATTTTATCTAATTTAGTTAAAAATAATTAAAATTATAAAGAAGACTATTTTTAAAAACATCTTATTTATAAGAGTTATTTTTTTAAAATGCCTCAAAAGTATATATATTTGAATTAAAAATAATAAAAAATAAAAATTTATTAAAAATAATTTAATAATTTTTTTTAAAAATATTATGTTTTAAAAAACTTATTCTCCACGTCCTATTTTGATTTCTTTCACTTTCACAATTGCTTTGCATGTATTTATTGTTTAGATGTTTAAATTGAACATAATAAAAAAATTAAATTTTATGTAAATTTATTAAAATAATTTCAATTTTTTTTAAATATTGTGTTTTAAAAAAACTTATTCTCTCGTCCTACTTAGATTTCTCTCACTTTCACAATCGCTTTGCATGTACTTGCTGTCTACTATTATTTTAACTATTAATGTCAATTTCAAACAGGGAATAAGATACGGGAAACAAGATAAGAGATTTGAAGTGAAACAACCGATGGAAACCTGATTCTTCTAATTATTATCTTATTTTTGTTCGATATATGATTTTAATTTATATAATAATTAAAAAGTAATTTTCGTTTCGCTCATCTTAAAATATAAAATCGAACATTTTTTTAAAAATTTCGCCTCATTTTCTTTCTTTTTATGGAAACGACAACAAGCTTTGATTCGAGAAAAACAGAAAAGGGTGCAAAATGCAAAATTAGCAATCATGATTAAGACATCAATCAGCCATAATGAATAGTCGCCCCCTTGTTGTTTCCTTAAGCAACAATCTTAGTGAAATTGGTCACTCACGTGCTTAAGGCTAATGACATGACTTGGGTAGTTCTACTTCCAACAGATATCATGTATTAATTTAAAAATAGTCAGGTAGTTCCACTGCTAACAGCGACATTAATTAAAAAAAGGTCTGAAAGGTGCAGTTGCTGCATGTCCATTTATGGAGGTTTACGACAGAGACCGGGCAAACCGCAAACGTTGATTTTGGGTGAAAAGAGAGTACTAACCGAGCTCGTTCTTCACGTTGGTTCTTTTTGGCCCGAAAAAAGGGGACTGCAAAGGATCTCATAATCGGAGGGTTGACAATCATCGCCTCTTAACCCAGAGAGGAAAGCTAAATTTTCTTTCCATCTCTTTCTACGTTGGAAATTATTTTTCAAGTCCCATTTTTCTTTTTCCCATAAAAAATCCGACCCGACGCTGAGACTGGTCGCAGTCGAGCGTAGGACGGGAGGTCGGAAACGGCCGAACGGGCGCCGGGCAGAGATTCTCTCCAATGGCTTTTCTTTTCTTTTATTTTAATGAGTGAATGGGCCGGAAATCACGTGGCTAGTGGGCCCAAACCAAGTTCAAATGGACCCCGGCTGGCCCACAAAGTGCCGAAGTTTAATTGGGTCGAACAAATGGAGGGACCTACTTTAGCATTAGGTTGTCAACCTTGAAAGAGAGTTTGTCTTTTTTTTTTTTTTTACTTTTACCGTTTGCATTTATGAAAATATTAAATTAAATTTACAGCTAAATTACCCCAAAAAGAAAAAGAGAGACACTCGTGCTTTCGGAAACTTAACGTTAAACCCATGGCAATGAATGGCGTCCACATCCAACAACAAGAAAGAATAACACTTAAACAAAAATGAGGCAGGCTAAAACCTGAGGGCCTTTCCTTTTTTCCATCAATAGAATCCCTTTCCTCTATTAGAATTAAAAGCATTACCCAGAGTTTACAATAAAAAAAATTTAACTACTATAAAAAGGAGGTCATGCAATGGGTTTTTAAAAAAGTCTCAAGTAAAAGTATACTACTAATAGTACCTTTTTTTTTTATTAAATGGAGAAAGGCCAATATTTTAACCAAAGGTTTTGAAAGCCGTGGGGGCCCAAGGGGCGTCGTGGCATGACTTCGGAACGACCACCCATTCGAATCAATAGCTTTTTCGGCAAAAAGTATCTTACAATATCCATTACTCATATTCACTCATCAAACACTAATATATACCAAAAAGAAGAAGAAACAGTCCTGAGTGTCAGGATTGTTCAAGCCGAGTGGGTTTAGCAGGTTTTACTACAGGGGTAAGCTTTTTGTTGGCACTCAATTTGTTGGTGCACTGTGCACTGTGCACTTGACCCCTACCCTCTGCCTCCAGTTAGAAATGTTTTCAAACCAAACAGCAGTATGACCAATCTTGATTGGGGCAGGAGGAGCAATGAAATAGGGAATGCGGGAGAGTGAACGAAGACTAGGAGCAGGCAGAGATAAGGTTAGGAATAAGTGGTGATATACTGATATTGATAGCCAAACATGTCCCATCTTTGACACTGTTAACATCTTTATTAGGCAAACAGATTACCTATGGTGCTTTCGCTTTAAGCATTAATTGTCTTTCATTGAAACCTCCTTGTCCTCATTCGTAAAAGAGAAAGCAAACATCAAGAAAACTAAAAAAAAACAAAAGTCCAGGGATTCAAGGGATAGATATAAAAACTAGGGAACCACCCCACCAACGGCTTTCTCCCTGCGGCCTGGGATCCCAAAACAGGCCGTTCTTTTATTCCTTACAATTTTTTCTTTTTTGCCCTTTTTCTTTACAACCACTGGATAGTTGAGAGAGACGTATCCAACCAAAAACCCTGCCTATTGTTTTAGCCCATTTAAAAGCATCTCTATCTAACGGACAAGTGATTTGTTTGGTCAACTGGATGATAGAGAACAAAAACAAAAGGGCATGAAAAACAGAGACTAAGAAGAATAATGGCTGCCTTCTTACATCTTAAAATGGAGCAGTTAAAGTTCTACTGAGAGTATTCTTTTTGGGAAGCTGAGCAGGAGCTGCCAACAACTGCGAAACAAGAGTGCAAAACGCATTATAATTATATCAACTGACTGTACCTTACCCTTTTAGAACCACAGGTCAAGCAAAACTGATATATCACCTTCTCTTGCTGCCTTCTAAGTTTAGCATTTTCTTCCAGTAAATGAGCAACTTCAAGCTCCAATTCATTTGTGTAAGCCTGAGGCACTCAAATTACAGGAACTCACAAAGAACGTCATGGGGAATACTCCAGGATCCAGTAATTGTCTTATTAGTAGAATTTTCATATCAGTTTCCTGGGCATGTTAGTGTGTGGGGGGGGAGAAAGTGAAAAGAGATTTTACCTGTTTTCTGGCTCTTGACCGAGCAGCTGACTCTCTGTTCTTCATCATGCGCTTATGCCGCCGATCGTTGGAATTTTCCTTGTTTTCTTTAGCCCTTTTAAGGCAGAAAGAAGGGAAAACTGCAGAAGAGCCAAACGCATGACAAGTAGAGTTGTGAGAGGAACCAAAAGTTGGAGTTCCAACGCCGGTACGACCATTGACTGCTGGGTTTGGCCTCACGGGATCTCCACTACTTTCCATGGATATGAAATCAGACCCAGAATTCAAGCTCAATAGGGTGCCAGGAGTGGGTGCTAGAGAGCCATAAAGGGTGGTTTCTTCAGCGAGGGATGTGTCGATGGAGACACTACCTCTTCTTGGAGGTTCTTTGTTGCAGGGCCTAGCCAAAAAGTCTTGAAAGATCATGCTAGGAAAGGTAGGGTTACTGGTTGTGGAGGAGAGGACAGTTCCTGCAGGGTGATCAGTTAGAGAAGCTAGGCTTATATCTTTCCAGACTTCTTCCATGGATTTTTTTGCTGACAGGTTAAGGGTATTTGAAGATGGTGATGAACAAGGTGCAGGGGAGGAGCAGGTGGAGGAGGATTTTGAAGGTGAACTACCACACCCTATGTAGCTGCTGCTATTATTGTTGTTTCCACCTGCTGATGCCCACATGCTTAACAGAGAAATGCGTAGGAGAGATAATGAGGAGATGGGAAAATCCGACTGAAGAGATGTCACGTCCTAGTGGCCTATGGTGTGATGCATAAATGTACCATGCTAAGTAATTTTTTCAAATTTTAAAGTTAAGGATACCAATCCTCATACTTGTACTACTTTTAGTATTAAACTTTAATAAGAGGACGAATGAACTTTTACGACATACCCTTTTTATATCGTATTTTGTAGGGAAAATTACACTTGGGTGTAATGGCATGCAAGTAAATTGTCAGCTGGCGGTCTTATCTAAAGTTTTTACCGTTGGATGTTTTTATGTGTAATTTATATATTTCAAGTGTATTCTGATACTTATTGTTAAGCCAAAAAAACACCTTTACTTGCTTTGGGTTTTAACATACCAAAAAAAACAAAATTTAGATCGACATGAATTGTACATAATAATTGAGAAAAATATATATCATGTCATAATATATATACATAACATTATAATAATTTGAACTTCTTTCATGATTATTTTTTTTTTAATTTTTAGATGCGGTTATATATCTAATTTATTTTCGTTTATATCTCAAAAAATTAGATTAAGACTAAAGCTACAGTTCGATGGTGTAGTCTTCTTGCACTTACAATAATTAAAGCATGTAAGAAATTGTTTCAAGTATCTTGTACACGATAGCTAAATCAATTATATATTCGATTAAAATACTATATACATTAGCTTATAATGAAATAACCAAACAAAAAATTTCACACATTTTATACATAATTGGCAATTGACAAGCATATTCTATTATAATAATATACATATCATTTTATAACACTAATATATACAATATTTACATTATAATATTAAAACATCTAAGAAACTATATATTAAAACATCTGAGAAACTATCATGTACACTGGAACTAATACATGTACATTTTACTATAAGAATATATATCTTATCACAATAATATGTATATTAGTCTATAGTAACTAAACATTTACAAAATTTATTATATCAATAGGTATATTACATTACAACCTGTGCCTATTTTTCTTGAAGGGTATTTTTGGTGATTCATTAATTTTTTTATTACACTAAAAAATTACTCATTGCACCATTAAATTATTTTTGTAAAAAAAATCACCGGACATTAATTTGTTTTTATTTGATTAGATACCCCAAATGTAATTTCCCAAATTTGTACTGGCCCAAGGAACCATTAATTTCTATTGTGATGTGCCAGAGCAATGGCTCAGCACCCATGCTTCTGCACAGTGTACGCGACCCCCCAAAAGCGAAAAGGAAACCAAGAATGGCAGCTGGAGAGGACTGTAAGCAATGAACGATGAGGCTGGCCAACTCTCCACTTGCCAGAAAGGGGTTGCAGAACTTTCGAAATGGAAACCTCCAGAGAGTCCGACTGATAGAAGATGTTCGGTTTTGGTTTCACAGTCACAGGGGGTGTGAAAGCATGTTATTGTTGCCCTCAACGTCCAGGGAAGGACCAGGGGTTCTAAAAAGATGATACCTTGACACCCACCATACAATTCGTTTATTCCTGGGATGGATCTTTTCTCTTTTCTTTTTTGGAAGCAACGATGAACTTAAGAATTTGCATTTGGTATCTTATGCCATTGATTTTGATAAATTTGTTCGCATCCACTGCTTAGCCTTTCGGTTAGATGAAATCTTATAGCAGAATGACCACTTAAAGCATGTTAATTTAAGAGACATACGAGGGAAAAAAATGTGATTTGACAGGATGGGTAGACATCTTTGTATGGATCTTTTCTTTTCCTTCTCTCTTTGTCTGTGTCCAAACTGTAAGAATTCCGGGTCTAAAACTAAGGTATCTGTGTGTTGTGACCACAGATAAATGTCACCTCAGCAAATGGACAATGAGTAGAAAGTTAGAACTCAGAACAACGCCCATGTTTGCTTTATTCTCCATAGAGAGAGAGAGAGAGGAGAGTTTGGGTGGGGGAAAGGAAGATAAAAGTGCTCGTTAAGTCTCTGTCACTAAAATGATAAGCATGGACAATTGAGTACCGGGCTGTCAATCCACGGCGGCCGTCTGCGCCTGGGACTGCAAGTTGCACTCGAGAGAGATTCCATTTAACAAAGCTCGCAAGTCTTAAACCATGTCACATTTCTTCTTTGCGCCTTTTGTCCTTCCACCACTTCTAACACTGCCCTTTAACTCTTTACAGTTCGACGAAAGCTTTTCTGTGTTTTATCCGCAAATCCGTACCTAAACACCTACTTCTGTCTTCTGCAAGTTTCGCACGGAACTAGAGCCATGGAGGATCAACGAGTTGGTTTCCATGTCATGTCCAATTGCCTATGGAAAACATAGAGAGAGGGAAAAACCAAAAACAGAAAAGACCGGGAACTGCGCAATAATGTCCGTCCCATTTCAAGTATTTTCTCTCTATTTTCTGTTAATTAACATATGAAATATTAAATTCAAGGAAATAAAAATTTTCTTAAAAATCGATAATGCATAGTTTTTGTAAGAATATTAATTGGATAGAACCCAAGAATGGAAGGTTAAAAGAACCCATAATCATCAAAGAATGTAAAACAAAACAAAAAAAAGAGACTACACAATTTACTGAAAGTAAGGATTAAGCAGTCACTAGTCCTTAATTTGGAAATTGAGCAGTTGAAACAGGTCCACTTTCATTGCAAAAGTTGGCTAACCATTAAAAGCTATGGTCATCTTGGATTTATGAGGTACATTTTGGCAGAAAGAAAGTTACATACAACATGAAAACTGTAACTAATGCTCTTTAAGGGGATGAAGAAATTAATGTATCCAGCTCTTCCCAGTTCCCAGTGACAAAGGAAACAAACACCCTGGTTCACCAAGTGGGGGATTCGATCTCCCTCTCTGCTCTCCTTTTATAAAATCCTTCCTGGTAGACACAGATGCCACAGTGAAAGAACGAGTCAGAGAGTCTTGTCAAATTGATGGTTGACACATTACAGCTGTCAGTTTTGAACTCTATCACCTTCATCAATTCCCCATGCTCAACTTGACAGTCTCTCACTGTTGGGTGATGACACGCCCTGCCACGCAGATGTCCAAATGTTACTCTCTCCTTTTATGTAAAATGAATGTACTACTAGAAATAATCACAGTGGATTATGGCGATTCTGAAATCCAGCCACTGTTTTTGTTAGCTCATTGGACAATGCGAGCAGCGATACATTGTACGTTCATGAGTAAGGGTAATTAATTAGACCTATTCAAGCATGAAATTTGAAGCCGACTAGAGGCACATCCAAGAGCCATCAACGACAATGGGAACTGCGGAAACACAAGCATGATAAAAAGTAATCGGAGAAGATGGGTAAATATTGCTGGAAGAGCATAAGAAAATAACTTAGGGAAAAAAATGTATAAAAGTATGTAGAATATATATAACTTAAGAATGTGAGGCAGGAACAAATCCAAAAAATGGAAAAACAAAAGAACTAGAAACCTAGATAGTTAATAAAACATTCTCAGCCATGTTTACGACAATTCCAATTCCTCTCCCCTGGAATGCTGCACCTGTCATCACTTGACCAAAAAAATAACACAGTCGTCCACTCCATACCAACAGCAAAACTATACAAACCAAACAGCCTCATAATTTCTTCCCCAGTCAATAACCTAACTCTTGTTTATATCTCACTTTCTTCTCTTTCTCTATCTTTCAAAGATAAATTTATGTATCTTTCTTATTGTTTGCCTCTAGTTGCCTCATCAAAACACCGTCAAAACTGAGTAAGACGATGGTGAAAATAAAAGAAAAAGGTGTCCCATCCCTTCTGAAGTAGCATCCACTCCTGTTGAATCAAAAAAAAAAAAAAAAAGCACACCATCCTGACCGGATTGTGCTTTTCTGGTGGTGTAGATCTATCAGTTTTGGTCCAAACATGTGTCTTCGGAACCCTCCCCATTGCAGAGTTGAGAGTGGCCAACCAGCTCGGATGGATGTCTTCCTGAGGTGTCCTCAGAATGAGGGTTCACATTACCTGCCTTACTTTGGTTAATAGACCCTTCCTTCACTGTAATCTGCTGAAAAGAACTTGCCAGCATATCAGAACTTGATGCACCTGGAGATAGTATGCCTGACTCTGTGGAAACCCGAGAAGGTATCCATTTCATCCACTCATTAAGCCTCCTCACTTTGTCATCCTGCAGATATTTCAATAACAGTCAAAACAAACCTGTAAAAAGAGCATCAGCCCGGCAATTTATTGCCAGTTTCTTGGACTCAATGCCACTGCCTACAAGACTAAAAGGTCATACAAGGATTTCCAGTCAACAAGAAACTTGATTGAAACTTAAAGCTAATTTTTAAAATTAATAAGGCATTTCCCTTGTTGCTTAATAATTATTGCAATGCTGAATATACCTGTACTTCCACAATAGTTGAACTCCGCAAGGAATCTAATATCAGCTGAATGTTGCTTGTCAAACTCTTAACCTGCAGAATAATCACCATAGAACAAACTTGATCTGCGCAGGGCACTCAAATGTTTTAAAAGGTTCATGAAGCATCAGATATATTATGGTACAAACATAAATATTAACAACACATCAACCAATAGTATGTATGAATGCTGGATAATCAAGAAACCACATGAGAAAAGAAAGAACAAGAGATTTAGTTATTTAGACATACAACCTTTGTAATGCTTCCATGAAAAAATAGTCAGATATATCAATCAATCAACAATTTAATGCAGATAGAAATCATTTAATGCTACCCCTCAGAAGATAATTGCGAACAGAATAGATGGTTTCTAAATCATTTTTTTTTAATTGGGGGAAGGGGATTCGAACCCTGCTCTTTAAGCAAAGAATCATGTACCAACCAATGAGCCAAGTGCTCGGATGCTTCTATATCATTTAAAAGCAGTATACATTTAACTAAACTACATTCCCCACTAAATCCTTGGTATTAACCCGCTCAGCAGGCTGCCTTAAAAAGGAGAGACGAAGGAGAAGTCAAAACAATGGTACAAACGAGACAATCAGAAAGTCTTTGCTACTTATTCTGAAAGGAACAGGCAGAATAAAACCATGTGTCTAAATCACTAAACAAATGAACCAAAAGACAACCTTATTATAGACCAGCTATTGCATACATGATACAACAATCAGATCTTCATAGCCAAAGATTAACTATTAAGGAGTCAGGATGAGAAGTGTCTATACAAAGTCATGACTGACTGATACAATACAAGGCATGTGGCACACTGTGACTGGTAGAAAGTCCAGCGAGACATAGATTAATCCAAATCATCATGACTAAGAAATCTACATATTAAACACTACTACAAAGTGTAATAAATTTCCTGGTATGACTGATACGAGATTCTACTTTCCCCAATTTATAGCAAAACGAATATCCTCTGAACCAACAATATAAGGAACCCACATTTAATTACCCAATGTTTTGAACTTCAGGTCTAGAATTTATTATGTGCAATTTCAGCTGGTATAAATTAGTTCTCCATATCATTAGCACAAAGACTCTTTCACTTTTGCCCATTCAACAGTCTTTCCATTTATAGAAGTCCAGCAACCAGAAAAGCTTAAACCCTAGTGACCCATTAGCATAGTCAACAAAGTGCCATCAGAATAAATGGGCAAAGTATTACCTCATATTTGATCTTAACAGAAATGCTGAGTTCATGGCCCACGAATAAAAAAATAGAATTGAAAGACACTGGTTACTGAGGATGAGTGCTTTAAAAACGGATCAATAAACATAAACTTCAAAGCAAGGATTAGCAAAACTAGTTGACCAATGACCACACTAAACATCCAGTTACAGGGAGAGGAACAAGATTATCACTCTACCAAACTTCATATGAGCTTCTGACAGGGTTTTAGACAACTTAAATACATAAAGGCTGGATAGCAGAGAACAATATTAACTCTGACTTCTATATCATGGTTCCCTCATTCGCAATAACCTTTTAACTAGCTTGCAGTTTAAGTCGGAAAAGAGCATGCAAAGATCACATGAACAGAATGAGAAATTGCTTAATCAAATCACAAATAACTTACTCGAGGAAATCCTGCTATTAAAGAAATGGGTACCCAGCCCTGATCATCCATGTTAGACTTCAAAAACTCATCTTTTACCAAATTAGCATCACTGCAGCAAAAAAAAATTAGACCATTAACGCAGAGGCAGTTTATTATAAGAGAATTCTCAAAAATAAGCCATTAGGTCAAACAAAAAGTCACCAAAATTAGCTGACAACGTGAAATTACCTGAAATAATAATCTATCTGATGTAATAACAAAGCAGGCAGAGGAAGTTCCGGAACAGGCATAATCATTGCAGGAGGTGGGGCATGGGTAAATAATGGCATACCCCTAAATGGCTCCATGGGCATTGTAGGGAAATATATAAACTCTGAAGAGAAGATAAAAATTACTTAACACCCACATGACAGAAAGAAACAAGCTCTTAATATATGAACGTACCAGGATATCCTATGGGATTCACAAATGGTCTCACAGGCTGAGGAGGAACAAAAGAATGAGCACTGGGTGGCGGAGGCCTTGGAAAGCCCCTTGGAGGAGCTCTCTGATGCTGTATATGACCATCTCTTCCATTGCCATAATTTCCACGATCCTGATCACGCCTGCCCCCATAATTGTTATGATAGCCACCATCTCCACGCGGTCCATAGTTGCCTCCTCTCCGAGAAGAATGCCTGTGATCATTGTGTGATTGAGACGCAAACCCTCCGACTGGTCTGTTTTCCCAATTATTGCTCCTGTATTGAGGGTCTCTCATGGAAGGATCCGGCATTGCTGGAACATAATTACCATAACTATTTGGAGGGATTTGTAAAACTGGAAATGGCGGTGGCGGCGGTGGTGGTGGCGGGTGTTGATGAGAAAAGCCACTCTGTGGAGGCCCACTAGCAGAGTTATTGCCTCCACCACTGCCACCACGCTTAGAAGACCTTTGCCGACCTGACATTGTACGGTTTGGTGTTGAAGTCGGATTTGCATTACTAGTACCTTGCTTCTGAGTTGATTGGGGTATTACCGGTCCCTATTATTACCACAAAATTACAGTCAGCTTTTATTTAATTATTAATTAATAACTAAAATAAGAAGTCATTCTGTGTTCGGTTGCATAACAAGAAATAAATATGGCAAGTAAAGAGATTCTTTTCCCTTTCCTGTTCTCCTAGTTTAATACGCATATAAATTAACAAGGGCAAAATGAAAAGAATTTGAACAAACCTGAGAAGTAGAAAGCGATCCATCAGGAACAGTCTTGGAAGAAGAGTCAGCTAATGATTTGGGGGAAGCCCTGGCGGCTTCAGATAAAGCAGGCCAAGACGCAGCTCCCATTACGGGGCTCACCTCAACGACGCCATTTGAAGGCTTGTTCCAAGCCGGCTTCTTGGACCGAGCAGCCGCATTGTTGTTGCTATTCGAATCAGAACCACCGTCGGCGGCCAAGTTATCCGGCGGAGGGGAGGAGGAGGAGGAGGAGGAGGAAGCCGCTTTCGAAGGGGAGCAATCTGAAAAAGTTGTTTGCTCCGGTAGGGAAGCGACGGGGGGTGAGGTTGCTGATGATGGCGAAGAAGGGGTATGATGAACGGCTAAGATTGATTCCGACTCGCCTCGAACAACTTGAGCCCAAGGAGAAGGCAAATTTTTGCGGCGGAACTGAGGGCTGTTGAGACCACCGTCGCGTGGAGAAGAAGAATCAGCGGTCATAGCCATTCGGAAAATTAGGGTTTTTTAAAACTCAAAACAAAATTGTATCGGAAAACGGAAAATCGGTGTCTATCGCACAACACATTAATATTTAATCGGTTAATCAAAATCCTTCCTTAATTAACCTCGAAACGCATACCAACGACGGAAGCAGCGAGAGACAGAGCATTTAGGGTTTGTTTAAGGAGAATGCAGGAATCTGATGGGGAAGGATGACGGATCTAACACGTGAAACGCACGAGCGAACCGCCGAATTACCAAAGCACCGAAGGCTGTGTTGCGTTGTTTAGGTTTCTTTCCTTCCTTTCTCTTCTCTCTTTTTTATTTATTACTTTGTGTTTTTGTTTGGCCTTGTTTTTCCTTTTTTTTTTCCTTTCTTTTTATATAATTTCTTTTCCTTTGGGGTTTGTGCCTTTTTGGGCTTTGTTTTCAGGAGCAAGGGAACGGAAGCTGCAGGTTTTGTTATGGAAACACGGAAATTACCAAAACGACACCTCTCTCCCTCTGTCTCTCCTCTCGGGGCTCAGCTTGTTTGTTCCTAACCCACCAACGATACGCCACCGTTTTGTAGTCATTGAAAAAAATTGAAAGGACAAGAATTTAGTTTGGATTTTAGGAGTGCTTTTGTGAATAATTAATTTTATATTATCAAAATGAATTGGTAATTTTATGCAAAATCCTGAGGTTGTTAAAGGGAATCCAATTTTGGGAATCTAATTTCCAACTTTGACTTGACTTTTTGGCAATGCATTTGGTCAGTTTCAATTATATATGTCTTTATGTATATCTCCAACAGCTTAATTTATATATTCTGAAGAAATGTCAAATATATTTTTTAATATTTGAAATATGAATAGGAATTTAATTTTAGTTTGGTTTCACATTGAAGTCGAGAGAAGGAATATTTGTCATCATTAAGGTAATATACAAATTTATAAAAATTTATTCACTTTTTATCTTCATATATTCAATTGTATATACATTTGCTCCTAGGAGAACAAGTGTGGAAACATAAATAAAAAGTAAACAAATGGGTATGAGATCATCAAATAGTTTTTATTTGACATAATTTTTGATAAATTGTTAAATTATGTAAAAAAATGTAAATAAGTTTTTATTATTTTATTATGTTTAATTAAGTCTATATATTTTTATTTTTAATCAAATAAACTTTCATAATTAATAATTAATTAACTATTATTAATTAATATAATATTTATTATTTTTATGTCAATGTGGCATTGATGTTGCGTTTATGTAAATAATAACACATGACATATGCTACATCAGTATATCATTTTATCATCCAACATGATATATTAACATAATATATTAATATCACGTAACATAAAATGATAAAATTACATTTTAATTAAGTCAATCATTAATTATTGTAACTTATTTAATTAAAAAAATATAAAAATATTTTTGTCCCAACATAAAAATATAAAAGTTTGATTGAATGTGTTAAAAAAATAAAAATTTATTTTAAATTTTTAAATAATTTAATTTTTAAAAAATATTATTTTTTTAATTTAAAATTTTTATTAAAATTTTTTGTTAAAGTGCAAATTAGTAAAAATTCTTTAAAGTTCAAAGGAGTGGATCAAGAAGATAAAGGATGGGACCGAAACAGCTCAAGCTTGGTCTGAACTCAAGGGTGCTTTGAGTCCGTGACCAGCCCGGGAGTTGGAAGCCTAAGAAAGCTTTTAGATGTCTAATAGTTATTGGACCAGGTCCAATTTTAGAACCATGGTCAAGTCTAGTAAGTTTTCAACTAATTCCAATCTACTAATCTAAAGTGAGATGATTTTTTTTTTTTGTTTTTGGC
Organism: Theobroma umbraticum; assembly: GCF_002168275.2. Taxonomy (NCBI): domain Eukaryota; kingdom Viridiplantae; phylum Streptophyta; class Magnoliopsida; order Malvales; family Malvaceae; genus Theobroma; species Theobroma umbraticum. The sequence goes on along the minus strand of NW_018397260.1, from coordinate 8,120,992 downwards.
AAACTACTGAAAGACAAATAAATATATTAAAGATATAAACAATCCAACAAAAAAGAAATAATCGTATGCGAATAGTTTAAGTAGTGAGTGTCTCGTGTCTTTTAATTAATTTGTTCGATTTGATTTCATTGAATTAATTACCTAAAGTCTCTTTTGATATACATTATTTTTACCTTTTATGACTTTTTTCTTTTATCCAAATATTAGATGTGGAGAGAGAATCAAGTTCACCTAAAGTTTTTTTATTTAAATGTATTAATTAAACGGAACAAAATTATAAATTTATAAAGCTAATATCTTTATTGATTCATTATATATATAAAATTAAAAGTAATAAAAAATTTGTGTTTATTTAAATTCAAAATGGAGCCTCAATCTCATAAAAAAAATCATATAACATACACGAGTAAAGTGAATTAGTGAATTAAATCAGACGGAGCAAGTATTTAATTTGATGGAGTAGGCTTTAGTTTTTATGTTTCTCTTAACTTGATTATCAGTTTATCAAATCTTTTTTATATTCATACTTTTTTTTTGAATTAACTAATTAAACTCCATATGAACCATGGGAGATAATTTCAATTCTAAATTTGATAAAAAAAAACTTAAATATCTATAACATACTTAAAAAAAAATTTAATTTTTTTTATTTTATCAGTTGCCAATTAAAAAGGTATTCACGTAAAAACTTGAAGAAAAGTTTTTAAAATTCTTGAACATTAAGTTAGGGGCTTGACATGTGATAAATTGAGAGTCAGAAGAATTTTATCATAAATTTGTTGATTTTTTCAATTTTTAACACGTGGATTCTTTGACCCGTGTGTAACGCACGGCTCATAACTCTAGTTCTTGTGGAACCAAAAATGATATGCCGTCATCACAAGGACTTATATACTCTTGTATGAGATGATTCCATACGGCAATTTCTTCGGAATTTCAAGAAGGGAACCGACAGAAAATTGAAGGTCAGAGATGTCCATAAATATGTGTAGGACCGTAGGCCCCTTATTCAACCATTTCTTATCAACTCGACTTTTGTAGGCCCCATATTCAACCATTTCTTAGCAACTCGACTTTTGGAAAAAATGCTAGGAGGAAAGGCAGAGACGATGACATGGATGCAGAGCTCTTTGCAGAATGCCCATGTCCTTTTAACTTAAATAAGTTCATCTTAAGGCAGAACAAGTAGAGTCGTGGAGTCGTGAAACTTATTTAACTTTTGCAGAATTCTCATATTTTTCACTGTAAATGTTATTAAACTAACGTGGTTCTCCACCAGAAAATGGCTGAAGCCCACGAGTCACACAAGGCTCATGGTCATAGTGACCATCCCATTAATAAAAAGGGTCGTTTGACCTCAGGGAAAAGACTTTGAAAGCCTAATAGCCAGCGTCAAGTGGAGAAGTATGAAGAGCACTCAACTACCCAACTTTTGTAGTGGTCTTCGTTCCACGAAATTGCACTTGAATTACACCCCATCTTTCATACTTCATACGAAGGAATCATCCTTTTTTTCTATGTATTTGGTTGTTAAACAATTGTCTGTTAGGAACAAAAAATAAAAGCATTAAGTCCCGGCCTCTACTCGTTCGTTGTCTCCCTGACACTCGCTATAAATACCACCCTCCCTCTTACGTTTTACATTCAATACAGGCTCTGAGCTTTCTCTCTTTCTCACTCACTCACTCACTTTGCTTGTTTGTGTGTTCGTACGTTTCTATCTTTTCGTCCGCATGGCTGTGGAAAAGCCGAACCACACGCAAACGGTACCAGGGTGGGCGGCTTATGATTCCTCTGGCAAGATCGCCCCTTACATCTTCAAACGAAGGTAGCATGTTTTCACAAAATTAGTTTTCACTTTTCACTATCTTTCGTTTAGTAGGATTAACTGTTGCTAACCATGGAAGAGGCGAATATGAACAGGGAGAATGGCGTGAACGATGTGACCATTAAAGTTTTGTACTGTGGGATCTGCCACACTGATCTCCATCACGTTAAGAACGACTGGGGCATAACCATGTATCCCGTTGTTCCTGGGTAAAGAATCTCGACCCTTTTTCAGTTGTTTTTTCCTTGGGCGGGGGGAAGGGTTGATGAATTAGTTTAAGAATCTGAAGGTCTAAATTCTTAATTATCACGTTTATTATTATTATTTTTTGAAAGGCCACGTTTATTACTTGACTACTAGCAGTACTTCTAGATTCTTTTATCATCGTTGTTATTGTTTTATATTCTATCCTCTCTCTCTGTGGAGGTGGGAGGAAGTGGCTGCTCTTTCGACAAATTTCAGAGTTTAGCCACTTCAGTCTGAAGTAATTTTCTTTTTGACTAAAATGGCCTTAACATTGACCAAACAATGTAATTAAACAAAAAAACAAAACTGTAAATTGAAATTGAATCTTGAATCTTTTGGTTATGGGTTAATGGTTACTTGTGCAGGCATGAAATTACTGGGGTGATCACCAAGGTGGGAAGCAATGTCAAGAATTTCAAAGTAGGAGACAGGGTAGGGGTTGGGTGTTTGGCAGCATCCTGTTTGGAATGTGAGTTCTGCAAAAGCTCGCAGGAGAACTACTGTGATCAGATCCAGTTCACCTACAACGGCATTTTCTGGGACGGTAGCATTACTTATGGTGGATATTCCAAAATGTTAGTCGCAGATCACAGGTCAGTAGTTTATCAGAGCCAGAAAAAGAAAGTTTCTTTATGTGGAATTGGATGATTACTTATTTTGGGATATTTGTTGTGAAGGTACGTGGTCCATGTGCCAGATAACCTGCCAATGGATGCAGCAGCGCCGCTGTTGTGTGCCGGGATCACCGTCTTTAGCCCCATGAAAGATAGCCAGCTACTCGAGTCACCAGGGAAAATGGTGGGAATAGTTGGTCTAGGCGGTCTTGGTCATGTTGCTGTCAAAATGGCAAAGGCATTTGGTCATCACGTAACCGTCATCAGCACCTCTCCATCAAAAGAAAAGGAGGCTAGACAGCGTTTGGGCGCAGATGGTTTCATAGTTAGCACGAATGAAGAACAAATGCTGGTTTGTTTCTCTTAAATTTCTGCTTGTTTCACGAGGGAACTATGAGATTTCACTTTGTAGAGACTTTTTCCAAGGTTTTTGAATCTGGTGGGTTTTATGTTCACAGAGAGGTAAGAGAACGCTAGATGTTATCTTGGACACAGTTTCAGCCAAACACTCACTAGGACCGATTTTGGAACTACTCAAAGTAAATGGGACTTTAGTGGTTGTGGGGGCACCAGACAGGCCAATGGATCTTCCTTCTTTTCCATTAATATTTGGTACACCTTTCCCATTTGTCTTGTCCACATAGATAGACAATGAGAGGACAGAAAACTAAACAACTTTTTCCCCGTTTTCCTCCATATCTATTCCAGGGAAGAGAGCAGTGAAGGGGAGCATGACAGGCGGCATGAAAGAGACCCAAGAAATGATGGATGTGTGTGGCAAGCACAACATCACATGCGATGTAGAGCTCATCGAGCCAGATCAAATCAATGAAGCCCTGGATCGCCTTGCGAGAAACGATGTTAGATACCGTTTTGTAATCGACATTGCTGGAAGGTCTAAGCTTTAGAGATTCAGGATCACTGGTTTTCCTACCTCTTCCTTTGGCAAGCGACACCTACAATTGCCAATCACCACCAGCTGTTTAATGCTCATCTTCACGAAATGCTTGCTTTGTAACGTTTAGTAGTATTATAATTTCTTTGTTTGCTTTTAGTATTATTCGGGCAAACTAGAAGAATCTATCCCTGTAAAATCAGGCTTGAGCATTTTGGCATGCTATGCAGAGTCCAACCGATGAGCTGAAATGAACAGGGCAACCCACCAGAAACAACCCTACGCATTTCAAGGCTTAGATTTGAACTCGGACTGTCCTCTAGGGCTTCTCCAATCTTACTCACGCAGTTCATTATTTATACATGTACAAGAACAAAAGCTAAAAAAACCCGCCATTTCCCACACCATCATGCCTTTTGGCCTATCAATGACCAAGCTACAAAAGAATCCACTTGGAATAATTAATCAAACTTCTTGAATATGATATCAATTTGACATTTTTCTTTGAGAAATTAAATCCTCTGTCTTAATTATTTTTCAATAAAAAAAATAAATCAAACGTCATTTATTAATAATAGTGCCTACTTTTCCACCACAAATCATTTGCAGGTCCTTTCAAGGCTTAGAGCACTCTCCTATTGAAGAATTTTGTTTTTCATTAATCGCTGCAAGCATTAAGAAACATCAATCATCATAGGGGTAGTAGGAATACTACTTATCTTTCTCCTTCTGCTGCAACTTGCAAGCATCTCTTCGGTTTCCCCTCCTTTGTCTGTATATTATTTTTATTGGAGAAGATGACCTTTCAAGGGGATCATAGTCCTACAATTGTTTTTTTTCTTTGGCCAGGATAGAATAAATCCTTTCACCAAGTCCTCCAAATTTTCCCCAGAGAAAAAGGGACAAGGACCCTATGATTTATCACAAAATGTTATCATCCCAATGCTTAAGATTTTCCCAATTTCGAATATCTTTCTGCTGAAGATGAGATATTATTGTATTTTGTTTGGAAGCCATTGACCAGGGGAAAATCGTCTCTATCATACACGATGATTCATCGTGAACATCATCCATATATAAAAAGCTAAAAATAGTTAGATAAATCAAGTAGGACAAGGATATGTATCTTCCAGTGGCTTCTGCTAGCCCTCTTGTCAAAATTAGGTGGTAATGTTATATATGGAATCAATTTTTTTTGCTTAAATGCCAATATTAACCACCAAAAATATAATTATAATAGTATATATATATATATATATATATATATATATATATCAAGTGGGATATTGTTTTGGGTTATGTTTTTAACCTATACATCATCCATAGAATTTAACCAATGAGATTAGGGAGTTATTACATACATAACCCTATTATGATTTGTTCAAAATAATTAATAAATTAATATGATAAATAAATAAAAGCATAAGTTATTATTTTTATAGAATTTAAAGTTTTTCATGTTTAATAAAATTTACTCTGTCTTTCAAAAAAAAAAATTACTCTCTAAATATGACATAATTATGGAGATGCAAAGCTTCCTATATATATGTCATTAGCACTTGATTTGATAAAATAATGATGGGAGGTCCAAACAAGCATAGTTTTAATTAATTACGTGGCCAATTCCTGATCTCGTATTTGATATAAAATCTTCATCTTGTCCATATCAAGATGAGGAGAAGTGGAAGCAAGAAATTCCCGAGGGCTAAATTTGAACTAGGAAAGCAATCATTAAGCTCTCCAAATGACTAGTTATTTTGGCAAAGTTTGCGCGTATACATGGAGTGTTCCCATAGGGGGCAAACAAGTTCTTGAACTGGACAACAAAGCGAAGAAGGTAACGGCTTAGCCATATTATTATTTTCATCTCAAATAAAAAAAAATCAGTAATATTTTCATTATTATCAGCTCCTTAGAACGGATCTAAATGATCAACAAATTAATTAACTATTAACATTGTTTTATGTGTTCTCTGTACGTTAATTTTAAGAAAATTTATCTGTTAAATTTAGATACGAATTCAAGAATTTTTTCAAGTGGTGTCATAATTAATAATAATTAAAAAAAATAGATTTATTAACATTATTAACTACATAAAATTTAACAGAAATAGTATAATTAGCAGGGATTGTGATCTAACACCACTTATATCAACACAGATCCGCTCCTAGTCAAATTATTAACAGTTTGAGAAATGTGTTGCATTTTCCATCTACTTGGCCAAGTCATTAAGTTCTTATCTAATTGAAGCTTAACGAAAGCAAAATGGTTTTCCTCTCTGAATTTGTTCTAATCACACGCTCCTCTTAATCTTATATTTCAATCTTGAAAATATCTAAAATGCTAATATTTAATCAATAAAATAAATTTTGATGATATAATAAATGATTTATGGGTTTTTACGCATTAAATTATTAAAATTATAGTATATATATAAGATACCAAAAAAAAAGAGATAATTTGTAATCTTATCAACTTCCTAAAATAAACATCAATATATGGTAATTGAAAACCTCTATAATTGAATATTTTTATTGTATATACTCCAACCAAAGGGACAGGCAAAACACAAAAATTTGGTGTTACAAATATCCTTAATGAACCATGACTCATGATCCAGTCATCTATTCTTATTTAGATCATGTGCTTAATTCAAATATTACGTTGCATACTTAAATTCTCTCTTTTTACACTGAAAGACTATGTCATCAATTTTTTTTTTTTATGATACGTACACTAATTGAAAGGATAATTATTGTTATTAAAAATTAGACTTGTTAAAATAGTAAAATCCAGAAAAGCTTGAACTATGAAACATAAATGATACATGCATGATAATCCAGAAAAGGTTGAGAACGCGTTGTCTAACTTATAGGGTTAGAAAGCAAGATTTACCAGAAAGGGAAAAATAATGCAAATAAAAGAAAAAAAATAAACCGATAAGATTTTATTTGGATGAATAAAAAAGAAAAAAAAAATTAATAGCGTATGAAGCAACTTCAATAGTCGTAACTTCCGAACTTTGCCGCACTGTTAGAATTAGGCAAGCTTTGTCTCGAGACATTCCACGTAGATTAACAACCGTGTCAGGGACGCAATCGTGGGACAAAAGCTATAACGATTTCTAGCGTCGCTCTACTTCTTTTTTTGTTTTATAATATAAAATCTTCTCGTCAGGCCATCCAACTCTTATATTTGCTATGCAATCTGATGATGATCTGATTCATCGAAACTTTTTCAAAACGGGAAGCGTTGGTGTTGAAGAACATGTCTCGAGGGAGAAAGATGATCCGGCCAGAGGTGAAATCAGGTCAGTGTTCCAGGAATTCGGTTTGATAAATCTTAAGAGCTTGTGTGTTTTCCATTCTTTTGATTACAAGGCGTGTGTTCATGGTTTTTGTTGCCCTCCGAATCTGTTCTAGCAATGGAGCATGGCGGGTTTGGTTTGATACTGATTGTGGAAAACCTTATTGGGTTTGTGGCTTTTGTTTGTTATCTCAGGCAGATTGCAGATGCAGGGTGGAGGTAACTTGAGCGGCAAGACAAACGTGAATGAAGAGTACGAGGAAGCTTTCAGGACAAAGTCTTATGTTGAAATGTGGAGCCAGGTTCATGGTCAACTGGAAAAAACTAGCTTTGATAGACTCCCTTCATCATCTTCTATTCCTTATCAGATAAACCTGTCCGAGTACCTGCTTAAACCAAGGGAAGAAACGCTAGACAAGATAGAGAGCTTGAATTGTCATCAACTTCTTCTTGATTACTTTGAAGCTGGCTTGGAAGCTTGCAATCTATGTGAATTACTCCTCCGAAGCATCCAGCAGATGCGCCTTTATTATCGGAAAATTAGAAGGGTGATCAAGATAAGCGAGGGGATGCAAGGTTTTTCAGATGAGCAATGCAGCGTTATACTAAAGGAGCTGGCTGGATTTGCATCACTTAAAAATCCATTATCGATTATCAGTCCAGTGCAATTCAGGGATATTCATGAGACTAACGTGGATTTGTTCCATAAATTAACATCAAAAGGCAAAAAGATTAAAAGGCAAGTGAAATCTAGAAGAATCTCCAAAAAAATAGGGGGTCTTTGTCTAGTAATTTCTAATACTAGTCTCGTAATTTCCATGATGGTACTTGCATTCCACAGCATGGTTGGAATTGTAGCAGCACCGGGGCTTGCAGCCTGCTGCTTCGGCATAAAGAAGAAGAGAAGAAGCAGGTCATCCGATAAGCAAGGACTTAAGACAAGCTCGCTCGAAAGACTTGGTGCGCAGCTTGAAATCTCAGCCAAAGGAATTTATATTTTGATCAATGATTTTGATACCATGAGCAGATTGGTATGGAGGCTGCACGATGAGATAGAGCACCGAAAAGCTATAGCTAGTATGTGCATTAGAAATGGGAAAGTTGAGCTGCTGAAGGAGGTGGTAAGAGAATTCTCAATGCACGATTCCAGCTTCTTGGAGCAGTTGCAAGAGCTTGAGCAACATACTCAACTATGTTTCCACACAATTAACAGATCGAGAAGGCTCGTTATACAAGAAATAATCGATGCCCAACCATAGTCAGTGCTATTCAAGGAGAATGCTTTTATCGTGCTTTTCAAGGAGAATACTTTTGTCGTGCTTATAGAGTTTCGTAAAGACAGTGATCTTGGCGTAAGTGCCAGGAAGGTTGAAATCTGTACAATGACTCGGACACTTCCGCGGCTTTACAATCATCAAGGTAAAGGAAATTGACAGATCTGCCTCAACTTCTTTACCCTCCGTTTTCCTGCTACAGAGTTAAGCAATTGCTAGTTAATCAAATAGCCAGTTCTTTTATTTCCTTGCAGAGCCAAGGATTGTCTCATTCTTTGTCTTTGTAAATATACAGGGCAAATTTTACTTTACAATCTGAATGTAATTTCTGCATTGAGAAGTTTGCATGGCTTATCATGCTCATTCTTTTTGTCTCTGTAAATGTAATACCATTGCATTGAGAAGTTGAAAAAGGTTTAGAGTTTCATGTTTTACCTTTAGCTCCGATTGAACTACTGTTTGTAAGAAATGCTTCTCAGAAAAAAGAACAGTTAAGAACAAACTGAATACACAGTCTTAATTGTCATTAAAATTATTTCGCTCAAGAAATACAAAAATGTGAGCAATGTTACATAGTTCACCCCTCCCCCATGGAGATTAAATAATGTTAGAGCGTCATCATAGTGATGAACTTAACTCGGTGAAACCATCAGACAAACTGGTGACAACGGGATTCCTTTTGCATGAATTCAGTGAGGGAGTTGGCTTCCACTGATTTCCTGTTTGCTGCAAGATCAACTAATAAATCCGTTCCTACTAAAAATTCAGCAAAGTTCTCTCAATTTCTTGAATTCTTCAAGGCTCAATAAGGAAGTTTTGACCTTGAGCCAGTCTGCTGGCTTTGGCATAATAATTGCTATGTATCCTTCTCTATCTGCCTGCAGTAAACAACATAGACAAATCACAGTTTTAACAACTGATAGAAGCTATAAAATCAGTACCACGTAGAATGAAAAAACAATGTGACTTACTAGTAAAATTTATACGTTGATACCATAACCCAAGTGAGTAAATCTTTATAATAGACTTTCAATTACATAGATAATAGTATGCTAGATCCTTCACCTCTAATAGAAGAAAAAACATTCAGCTTGTCTGGAGCAGAGTCTTTGCAACGCTTACACAACAAATAGTCAAACTAAAAGGCCCTAAACAAACTCAGCACAATAAGCTACCTATATCAGATTCTAGCCAAAAAGTTTTAGACTAATGGAATTTTGCATCCAGTTGCAGAAAACATGAGTTCTTTATGTCCTTTTATTTGTCGGGAAGGACTAAGAATGACCTAGGAATTGAAGCTCACCAGCCTTCGTATTACCAGTTTAGCGCAACCGATTAGATCTCGTCTTCACCTAATCATTGATTGATTGTAGATTCACAAGATCTACACCAATCAAAATTTGGCAACTCTCTTCCATCAAAGGCAGAATCTACACTTGCAAGACTAATGCATAGCTGACCATGCAAAACAATTTTGGCTAAAACAAGACCAGGACTTCCATCAAAGATACAGAACTATTTCCTTTTCTAGACATGATTTGTTTCTTCACCTTAAAGCGAAATTCATTTAATCCATGACCACAAAATAACTAAATCATGCAGATAAGAAACGCTATCAATTAAAGCCACAACTTGTTTATTGGTATTTGTTTAAAAATTTACATGTTCCTATTTTCTGTCTCCCAATGATTTCCAAATAATCGTGAAGAAGCCACTCGGGATCCAGATCCTGGTCGAGCATCAATAAATTTGGACATTTCTTCATTAACACACCAATACTATTCTCATAAACTTTGCTCAGAATGATAAGCCTTATATTTATTTCTATCTTTTGCACAAACAGTGAAGTCTGTAATTCACCAGACCAAGCAGGCATTGGCTACATTATAACAACTCACCCAAACTTTAAAACACTAATCATCATTTACCCTAACATATGACTTTCGAATTATCGGGGGAGAACAAAGAGTGCAAGAGATGAGAACGATGTGACACTATTACATGCATTCAATCACATAATTCCTATCTTCTGAGCATATATGAATTGAAAACCGGTAAATAAGGGCAGCTACGTATTCTCACCGACGAATTAAGCAGTTCTGGCTGCTTAATTAATCTGTCATTCACTTCCAAAAGAGAGCCTTTAACACAACACCTGCCCGAAACTGCTATTCACTTCAACAAGAACAAAAAATGAAAAGAAGCAGGGAGAGGGAGAGGGATAGAGGCTTCACAAAAAATAATGCTGAAAATAATCATACATACCTCACAACATAGGAATCATCACCGGTGCAAACCTTGCACAAAGCTGTATTGGACTCGAAATGTTGTGCATTCTGCAAGGGCATCACATCTAGCTTCAATTAAACTTTCTCTAAGCTAAATGCTTGCATTAACCTCTCTAATATCATAAATTCGTAATAAGAAATGCGAATGCACCTTACTTTCGTTTCCTAATTTAAACCATTAACAATTTGATATCACATGGAAAAACCTCTTTAAAACCCCAACTGAAATTTCAATTATAAAATAAAATTCAGATAATTTTCTAATCAATTATAGAAACAAAGAGAGAGCTAAATAGAGATACCCTCTTTCTCTTTCCGGTGACCTTCATGCCACTGCGATCGGATTTGCCGACATTAAAATCAACCGCCGTGATCCCACCTTTATCCTTAAATGCCAGGTGAGTCGAAGCCAAGCCAACAACACACAATCTACAAAATTACAAAAAAGAAAAATCTTTATTCAATCCAATATTTCAAACCTATTTAAATCCAAAAAACGAAAATTAAAAGACCTCTTACCCATTGGCATGGCGATAAACGTACTGGTCGTTTCCTGGCTTCATAAAATCTGTAAAATCCGAGCTTTAAGATTCAAAAAACAAATTTTTTTTTTCAGTCAGAGATTCAAAAGACGAATTATTAACCGCGAAAAAGGGGAGGGACCTGGAGCAAAGTAAGAGACAAAGTTGGTTTCAACAGCAGAGGGAGGTGTGGGAGGAAGTAGGGATACGTCAGGGACCAGAAGCTCATGCAACTCTTCCTCTTCATACTCTGCTTTTTCTTCTTCTTCTTCGTGTAAGCTGTTCAACACGGTTGTTTCTTCCAGTTTGCGTTTTCGGTCAGCCATGTCATCCGACATTGATTTCTTAACGGAATCTAACGGAGGGGAAAGAGCACAAGAGTTTTACTGGAACTTCGACATGTTTTACAGAAGACGGGAACTCCGGTTTGGGCCCAAGCAGCCCAAATCTAAATTAGAAGGTGCATTTTTGAATTCTCGATTGGACTTCATAAAGATTAGACCAGCCTAAATTTTGAGCCCAATAATTTTTTCGGTCTAATTTGCATGAACTCTCAGATGACGTTTGAGCTAAGTTTGAGTATTATTAAACCTTTGTTTTCTTTCTCTTATGAATAGCTTATGGTAGTAGTTGTTTATGGACATTTTTAAGAGAATCAAACCATAATTTATTCACCCAATTAAAACATCGTTCAAATTTAAATACTAGAAAAACTTTATTTCTATAGTTGAAATATCGTTTTGATAGTACCATTACAAAATATGGGATTTTTTTTTTCAGATTTCCATTGATAATATCTATTGTGGTCGGAAATGTTAATCCATAGTTTTACAGTCATGTTTTTTTTTTAATTTTTTGTGATTAAATTTTAACGATTGATTATTGACCATATATACTCAGTCGGTAATTTTTATTGATGATTTACTTTTCACTTATTTGTGATCAGTAAAAACCATATTTTTTGTAGTGTACTTGCTTCATGTTTATTGGAAAATTCAAGGATGGGAATCAAGCAAACAATAAAACAGAGCACTAGGATTTTGGTTTTTCCATTAAATCACATGATAAATAACATTTCAAATACAAATTCCTATCCGTTCTCTTTGACGGCAGGCCAATCACACGCTTGCTTCTCTCACTCTTATTGTTTCGATAACTCTAAACAAATGATAGAACTGGCTAGATGATAACTTGATGCATGGCCTTCAACCTTGGTGACTCGGAATTGGCTTCGAACTCACCTGACCACTCTGCAGTCTAGCCTGATCTCTTTCCCACCGGTAAGGCTACTCATCCTGATCATGGAATTCACAAAGGCCTTCTCGAAAGCCTTCTGGGAGCTGGCAAATTTAGAGACCAATGCTGCGGTTTTTGGGGTGGTGAATAAAGCTTGATCGGAAGAGAAGATGCCTTTCCCCTGAAGAAGCAGCTTGTAGTATGCGTTGTCAAATACAAAGGTGGAAGAATCCAGGGGTGAGCCTGCATTTTTCACCTTGTTGTGGGCCGGACACACGCTCCTTAACTTGGCGGCAAAGAACCGATTCAAGGTTGGGTCGACGTCGAGGGTGACATTGAAGCTGTGAATTCTGTTCTGGAAAGAAGAGCAGTGGGAGAACCCCAGAGTGTGACCACCTACATGTAAAAGGCCGTCAGCACGCAAGATAAACAACAAGGAATCTTCATCATGTCTTAATTCCAGGAATTTTTTACTTAAGAACTCCAATCAATTAGATTCAACATGGGAATCCGGCAGACCGTGAAAAACGAATTTTGTAAAATGAAAATCGAGCAATTTTTTTGTGCCTATTAAGCCATGGGAATCAGCTTGGGTAGATGTCGGTGGAAATATTAGGATGTCAGGCTAGAGTTATTAGTATGTTTTCTGGGCGGTGAAGCTATTTTACTGGACTTGGAAGATGATTATAAAGGGATATACCTGAAAGAGCAACTAGATCTTCAATGGAGAGACCTCTCTGAGCAAAGTTTTGTTGTAGCTGTGATATATTAAAGGTTGGAGCAGGTAACTGTCTGGTCTCAGTTGCCAAGGAAATTCTTCCATCCTTCCTTCCTTTGGGCACCTCCCAAGTGGGACCGCCAGACTGAAAATATAACAGATGACCACAAACAGTTAAAAGTAGGGCACTTGGAATCAGTTACTACAACTTGATAAGAATGACCAAAAGCAAATCAAATGGTATTAATATCAATGTTACTAACCAGAGCAACTGCATCCCTGGCAGCCAGGGCCAAGATATCAGCACAGGAAACCACGCCGGGGCATGAAGATTCCAACGCTTTCTTTGCGTTGTCAATGACATAAAATGCATGCAATGAAATGTTTGGAGGTCCATCTTTCTCTGCCTTGTTGTTTCCCTTTGAGTTCAGCAACACAGAAGCATCACAGCCCTTTCAAGTTAGATCAAACAAAAAGTAAGTCATATTATCCGAGCCTCTGTATCCTTGTGTTCCTTTGTATGTGTATGTAACAGAGAATAAGACATTAGCAAATATTTAAAAAAGAAAAATTCTATACTCTGATAAAGCAATCATGAAAGTGCATGCGAAGCAGCGCAGCTGGAACAGTTCTGTCATTCGACATTGCTTTCTTGACTGCACTCGTAACAATGGACTCAAGCTGAGGGCACGTGTGGTCATAGTAGTTTGAGCTCAGTGCTCTGACCGGAGATGAAACTGAGAACATGAGAATGACGAAAGCAAGTGCAACTACTGCTGCCATAGTTGAAAAATTAAGAATTGAACTCACAACTACTTTGAAGATTAACGAACTAGCTAGCTATGCAAAGTTGATGGCAAAGGAATGTGATATTTAAAACAAGGGAAAGACGAGACCATAAATTGGAGTTGTTACTATCGATAATGGTCGTTAGCATATTCGGTGATCAAGAACCATTGTTTAGTGGAGTAGTACTGAAGCATGCTGCTAAAGCGAAGCCCTATCGAATTTGATTGTGACTGGCCTTTATTAAAGAATCAACGTGAAACTTTTTGTTGAGTTTTTCATGTTGACCTCCATAGTGATGAAACCATCATTTTTTTTTCATAAAATTTAAGCAGATCATTACGTTGTCATACCCTACATAGTCAAACCGGTGAAGAATCACTGCACCAATGGCAGAGTAAAATCTAAAATAATGAGAAAGTAAAGCATGATAACAGAACCCATTTCAGAGTAAAACGAGCCTAGTACCATGCCAAGAGACACGGGAGAAAGGGCTGGAAGAGCTACCAGAGCTGATAATTTCTTTTGCCGACCCCTGATTAGGACTTAAGCAGAACATCGACCCTACAGAGCTCAGAAAAGGGATATGTGTGGTAGACGGGGTTGAACAGATAATGGAATCCTTTGTTTGAAAGCAACCTTGATCAAGAATCAAAAGAGGCTAGACTCTGCAGGCTTCAACTGACTGTTTAAATGTCATTGTCAACAGCCTAGCAAATAACAGAACTGTCCAGATTATCTTTCATTGAGAACGTCCAGAAACATTGATGACTGACATTTGACATTGCATCTGTTCAGACTCTCAAAACTCCATGGAACCCATGAAAGAAAACTGAAAGAAGAGTTGGGCCTGAGGCTTCAGAATCCGGCCTGGCTCATGCCCTTTTGCAGAATATATGTATTTGGGATTTGGGACTGAGGAATTCTGATATAAACTCTGAAAGCTCAGGGCCTTTTGCACTTGAGAAGACAACATGGAAAATATATTAATGGAATCAGCAGTGCTTTGGAAATCACAGTTACATAGACCCCTGATCATCTAGGAAAAAGATTCAGTGGATCAAAAAAAATTTATTTTGGGGAAATTTCATGGCAGGTTAATGACGCCAAAAGCCGTCTCTGTCTGTCTTTTCAAGTTCGTTTCTTTATGCCCCTTAAAAAAGGCAAAGGCGGTGAGTTAGTATCCTCTCCTGCTATAGTCTACATCCAAACAAGAGAGATTCCAATCGAGACAGGACAGAATTTAACCTGTTGGGGTAAGTGACAAAAGGTTTGTCGGTTGCTTTATTCAATTGGAATGAAAAATGGGTAGAACGATCAAGCAACAACTCCTATTACAAACAGATAAATTTGTGAAAACAAAATTTACATATGCTGAAGCTGCAAGTTTTTTCTTTTGTTGCGCTTCTTATTGGTATGATCTTAGAATAATTCCAAACATCGTCCGAATTTCTTGTATCGAAAGCACAGAAAGTAATGTAGCAGCTTTGAGTTCAAGGATTCACTTCCATGTGAACCAACACCCAGAGAAGAGAAAAGTAGCCGTGTGAGTTTAACCATCTCATCTGGTATATCCCAAGGGTATGGCGGGCAGCTTTTTCTGTAAAATATAAGCACGCCTCTGCCGGAAACTAAAAACCCAGAATCCTGAACTCCAAAGCTTTTAGTAATTTAGAATTGAAGATTGCTAGAGAAACTCTGGCCGAAAACCCAATTTGCTGTCACAACGTCAGGGAATAGTCGAGTCACTCCATCAGAGGTGGTGACCTTGAACGACAAAGATTGGCCATTAAGATAGGCATTGGATTGCCAGTTAGCTCCCCAGTTCCTTGACATTGCCATCCACCCAGTTTTAGAGCCTTTGATGGATACAGATTGGATTGATCCTGCACCTCCCACATTGCTGATCAATACAAGCTCAAAGTAGTCTCTACCGTTGATGGTGAACCTTACTCCACCATGCTTCTTGCATGGAACCCTGTATCGTAAGAACACCGAAACGTTAGACATAACAAGATAAGATTTTAAACGTTAAAAAGAGGGAAGAGAATGAGATAGAGATGCTACCTTTGGAAGATAACAGGCACAATTCCGCCTCTGTATATGCCGATCTTTTCCCAGGCAGGCTGAGCCATATCAAAATGCTGGAGAGGAGGGTTGCACCAGCCCCCGGCATTGTTTGGAAGAGCAACGTTGGGAGGGCAAAAGTTTGTAGCAGTAATGGTCACAGATGCTCCTTTTATGCACCATCTGGGGTCTGTTTGATAATCACACATGATCTTGTAGCACTGTCCACATGAAGCTCCATCATTGAACAAGGCAGTACTTAAAGCAGCAGTCCTTGTTCCATAGCCAGTACCATACAAGTTTCCATATCCACAAGCTCCCCCTATTGTCAATAAATCATTCAATATCAAATGATGACTAAAATTAGAGAAGAAATGTACTTGTTTCCTGCTTCTTGCAGGCTCTCAGTCTCTTCCTTCTTCTTCGGATGAATAAAACTTCATTTATCCAAAACAAAAAGATAAACAAAAAGAAAAAGGGAGTGGTTACTAACCCATAGTTCCTGAGGCATCGCTGCCTCCATAGAATGTGGCATGAGCTTTAGTCCACCCAGAGGCCGAGAAGGCATTCACGCTGGTAGCAAGATAGCAGAGTCCAAGCAAGATTGCTGATGCAAAAATGATTTTTGACATTTCTCGGTAGCTTAAAAGACAACAAATGGTGGAGAAGAAAGAGGAGGAAGATCAGGATAAGGAGCAGTACTGAGAATTAATGTGGTATTTACATTTATTGGCATTTCCAAGCAGGAAGAATTGGCTCTTTAAATAAGAGACCAAACTCTCGCTATGCAACAACCTCGCATGTGATCCCTGCAAGTAGAGAAGAGAGGAAAACGGATTTATTTTAAGCATTTAAAAATTGAATTATCCCTGCAAAGACTCACGATTTCTGAGCCTTCATTCAATTATTCCCACGTTCTCTCTCACTCCCCTTCTTCCACACCCACATGCTCTCTCCCAACCGGAGAGCCGTGAGTGGATCAAAAACCATAAGCCCAATTGTTGTTTTATGGATTTCATTTTATTTTGATGGTTATTGCCATTTCAAGATGGAAACGACACCGCCACCCGTTTTTGTTTGTGATTGAATATTTCCATTAGATCAAAGCACATACACAGGTTCACATGGCCATTCTTTTGACCCATATGAAACAATGGCATTATTAATTCTTTTCGAGTCTTTGCACATGATTCTTTTTTGACATTAGATGGGGATGAGTTGTTTTTCTCTAGTTCTAGCTCCTGTTTCTGACCTCCCCTGATACAGGGAGTTTGGTTCTCAAAACGAACGCCTCTCCATCACTCAACCATGAAGCACATGGTCGAATAATCGTAACCCAAATTAACCTCTGACATAGTGAATGGTGCCCACAAGACTAGGGAACTGGACTTTCAAATGTTATTCTCAACAGTTATATTTTTCATCGGTTAACCATTAAGCAGGCAAAATATTTAACAAGGGACAAGTTGAAGCACCTAATTTCAACAGCAAACAGAAACCAGCACAGGCACATGTGATGACAGCAACGTCACGCAAAGGGTATAGAGGCTCAGAGTGAATATGCTGAGACTTCATTTTAATCCCATATGCTGGTTTGACAGCAAATATTCTACTTGTATTGGCAATCATAACAAGGCTTGTAAGACTATGTCCGCATTCAAAGCAGATGATCATGACCAGAGTACCCAAAAAAGAATGCAGGGGCCCTGAATGATTGCATTTATATCAAGCACATGACAGCTTAGAAAAGGGGTAAAACCTTGCTGTGAATGGTAGGGTGGTCAGGTACCATTTTTGGTACATCTTGGCATTACCGTCTAGCGTTTAATGAACCCATACTCAAGCTGACAGCAGCAACAAGGAAACCAGCAAACCTAAGCAGGAAAATATTAGTAAACAATCCTGCTATACCGACTTGATAGACAAAAACTCTTGACGCTAATTCTTTCACTAAGAAAGTCTCGGCCGCATGATGGCATTCGCCATCAAACACCTTGCATGGAAAAGGGAATGCTATTGAATCCTTGTAGCAACTTCTTATGAGAAAGTAATACCAAACCAACAAAGACCGAGCCGAATTATTCTTTGGGACAATCGACCTACTGCCCAGCACCAGATCAGACATTAAAATTTTGTATTGATAACAACACTGGTGAATTCGTCCAAGTAAAAATGGTTACTATTCATAAAATTGGAAAGTATGAACTAGCCTTTCAAATGAGAGACATTAACGGAAGTTGAGAAGCATATTTCAGCTCAAAATCACAAAAGGAAAAAAAATTCCTTAAAAATCATCATCATCCTCCTCCGCAATATGCTTTGCTAGTTCCTGTTCTTGCTGTTGCCGCTCTCTCCTTTTTTCTGCACTTTCCTTCTCCTTGTGTGTGTTAGGTGGAAATCGTAAGGCTCGAACTGCTTCATTGTGCATGTTAAGGCAGAAAGCAATCCTTGAGTGGAAGGCTATTTGAGGCTCATTGGTAGAATATATATCACCAGTCTCTTTTGATATCATCCAACTATTTGCATGGTCTAATGTAGCATCTATTGCACCATCACGGATAGCCTTAGCTACAATGCTTTCAGCGTCTGCAACTGGAGTTTTGGAGTTCAACCTTAATTTTTCAGCAACATCAGCCAGTGAAATGCGTGAATAAGAGATACTGATGTTGCGTAATCCAGTCCTAATGACATTATGTCGCAGCCGGACTATGAGATTGTGTGTCTTGTCAGTACTGAAAGTGCTAGCAAACTTCTCTGCAACAGTCCTAAAGAGCTCCAAGTCACCAATCCGTACAGCCTGAAAATTGAAGCCAAGAAATCATGTTTTTCTTTGGAAATCAGAAGTAAGATAGAAAGCACCAATGCCCATTCCAGCAGATGTAATCAAGATTTAAAGAAAACAATTTACTGTACAATTTGGTTCTTCTCAGATATATATTCATTGTCAACAAATCAGACTTACATTTGTCAGCTCAAAGTAAGGCCTCAAAGCCTTCTCCATTCCTTTCTGCATAAAGATTGTCCTCTCAGGTATTTCACCCAACAGCAGACGGACTAATATAGCCCACTTGTTACACTGAATTCTGAAGCCCCGAGCTGCAACAGGGGCTTTACGAGCAGCCTGTAGCAGACTCTCTTTTGCATCAGTATACTCCAACTGAATTGTTCGAATCTTCCCTAGGTAGAAGAGATATCGACAAAACTACAGAATAAAAGATTTATCATCAAACATGGTCAAATGTGCTGATTTGAGCTCCTCATGTGAACAGCAGTAGACAAGTAGTGAAGGCTTGGAGATAGCTAACAATATTAACCACAACATGGGCAAGTTCAAAACTTAACTCAGTTATCAAAATAAACACTATAGATAAACTATGCTGATTTTCAAGCAAGAGATTATTAACAGATGAGAAAGGCAAATAGGTAAAAAAATAAAGGAGATGAGATCCATAGGGCCAATAATAAACATAAGACTACTGCAAGATCTAACCTGGTGGATCAGTTAAACAAACAATAAAGGAACACAAAAATCCCAATCCAAAAGATAAGTTCTCTTTTTTTTTTCCCCACTTCCCCCCCAATTATATAGGTATTCAAAAGTGAAACAAATAACTCGCTTACCTGCTGGTTTGAGTGTGCTTCAAATCGTGGTGCCTTAGACCTCAGCTTCTCCGCCTGATCATAGAGGTTATAATGGAGGTAATTACGCAACAACAAGTTTAGAAGTGTTTCCTGCATTATGGCAGTATATTGCATGTTAGCTCCAATTTCTCTCTTATGATGAAATAACCTCTAAGTTGATTGGTAACAAACCTGCCCAAGCTCATCATGGCGTAGTGTAGCAATACGATGCAAGGCAAGGAGGTTGCTGCAAGTAAGAGTACACAATATAGTCAAGATAAATTAGACTCTCATTCAGCTTGGTCTGCTCTTCTGAGAGTTGCATTTTAACATTGATGACTTATATTTTCACACATGTAAGCACATATCCAGAGAAGAGACCACATAGGAGACAGCTGGATATGAATAGCTTACCCACGAATTTCAGCCAGATCGCCAGTGAGCTCATAGCTATATGAGTAATAGAAGTAAAGCCTTGACGCTAGGACATCAAGAGTTCTTCTGTTTAGGCTCTTGAGCCGATTAACACTTGCTGAGGAACAAGCTTTAGCCTGAAAGAAAACAAAGCAAAAGAACCTCTGCGGTTTAACCAAGTAGATTTGGCTCATAAAGGCAAAAGATAATAGAAATTCATAAAAACAAATCTGACCTCATTGTATTTCTTCTGATCAATAAGAAAAAGGAGTACAAGCAAATAGCAGTAAATCTCGAGCTCCGGCAACAAGTGTTTTGCTGGAGTCTGAACAGCAGATGTTGCAGTATCGACTTCCATTTCATGCTCATCTTCCTACAATCATATTTATCTCAGATGGAATATTAACAACAGAGACTACCGAGCTGAAATTGAAGAACATAAAATCGCTTGTGCAAGGGCACCGCTAACATGCCACAATATAACATTCAAAGTTCATTACCATCATTAAAACATGCTACTGCCCAATTTTTAATTGAAACGTTCAAAACTTGATGCAAAGTCCCAAAATACACAGCAATCCTAAGTCTACATACAGATATTGTCATCTGAAAGGCCAAACCCCATAGAATCATTGTTCAATACACAACCAAAGTTTTACAGCCTAGTTAACCTGTTTTAGGAAGTGCCACTTTCTCTATTGCCACATGGATATTGATAGTAAAACATCATAGAGTGTATAAGCCCAATCCACAGTAGCTAAACAATTACAGCATAAGTATTTGAATAATTTTAATTAGATAGCCTTCCAATGAGCTCATTATTTTAACTAAAACACCAAATAAAGAAAACTCATTGATTACAGATCTACAATTATGTGATCCTGAATTATCTACCAAAAGCCCAGGCCAAAGGTTGATATAACCTTTGAGAAGAGAGTGAAAAAGATGAGAAATGTACCTTAGGAAGAAACGAAGACAATCTAGCAAGAGCCTCGGAACCAGGCTGCAGCGCAAAATCGAGAAATGCAGAGAGCACAGGCGCCGTGAGCTTCCGCCTCAGCCCGAACGTGAGGCGAACGGCACGGACTATACGGCGAACCTCCTTAGTGTAGGAACCAGTCTCAATAAGTGAAGCAATCTCCTTCAAATCTACAAACACAAATTACAAACTAAAAAATAATAATAATAACAACAACAACAAAGTAAGAAAAGAGAAAATAAACCCTAGAAATTGATGGTTACGGTGCAAAGTGGAGGGAACGGCAGAGGTAACGGAATGAGGAGGAGTTTGGTGATCTTTCATCTCCACATCTTGAGTCATCTCTGCCAAAAGCTCTGTCGAGGATCGCAATGAAATTATGCGAAGAAAGAAAAAAGGGAGGGAATTACGAGGCCAGCGACGACCGAGAATAGAAAAACAAAAAAAAAAGATTAGAAACGAAAACGCTGCTTACAAATCTGGATGGAGGAGCTCGAGCTCTAGGGTTCGGTACTTGCTGTAAATTCTTTGATTTTGGTAGCGGTAGCAGACTATCAGTGCCCCCAACCCTTTTTAGACACTTTTCTTTCTCGTCAAGCCAAGAACTTTTCTATTAACGAATGAAAATTCGCTACATATAGTAATCTTTTTTTATTCTTTAATTAAAATTAATTCAGACAAAGTTCCCGTAATCGATAAATAAATCAAATTAAATATTTTAATTCAATTAATAATCAAATTAATCGAAATTTATATATTTATATAAACAATATATGTATATCATTATTTCATAATATATTTACTATATGTTATAATTTATAAATAACTTATATACAAATCCATTAATTCAATTAATTGAGAAAACAAATTCAGAACCAAAAATGTTTATATACGGACCAAATTAACTAACTTAAATAATTTAATCATACTTATTTCTGCATTAATAACAACCCAATGGAATAAACAATTTTAATTCTTTTTTTTTTTTGCTAATTCAATCATTGATTCGATTTTAATCGAAAATTGCTCACCATTGCTCAAAACAATTGAAAATGGCTGTTGAAACTAAACGAATACAGGCTGTTAATTTGTATCATTGCGTTTTGGTTTCCAGCATGGATTTTAATGAGGATAAAAGCTTCCTTATCTGGCCAAGTATCCAAAAAGAACAAAAACAGAGTAGAACACCCAAAAATTAGCCAAATAATGAAGAAAAATTTCCTGACAATTATAAGTTACAATTCTTCAAACATATCAGCCTTGTCTACTGAAAAAACCAAAGCAAAAAAGGGTGTCTGCCTCCTGTGCTGTGAGGCAGCTGCACTAAAAGCACATATTGCAAGTATGCTAGTTCTACCATGACTGTCCATCAACACGTCCTAAAGTTAAAACTGCAAGTAATGAACAAGGAAGAAAAAATTTGAACACATCCTAAATGCTAAACTGGTAGTAATGATGGAAAGCCTCAAAGGGGAAAAAAATATTAAGGACAACATAAAAAATCAAAAACATATAACTGGACACGCATCCGACGCCATCATTTCCATAACGTTTTAAAGACTGCTACCGGCTCATGCAGCTGCCTGGATCAGCCCATTAGATCTAAACCCACGGCCCCTTCCACGATATCCCCTGCCGCGGCCGCGACCTTCAAGAAGTAAACAGACAGAGACAAGACCATTAGAAAATGGTATTCTTCCCTATTCACCTGTACAAGAAAATCAACAAAACTCTCTCCGCTTTTCTTCTGAAGGCAATTCACATGACGAATGATAGCAAACTTCCTCACATAGCATGTAGCATGTCACATGTCACACCAAGGTTATGGTTGCACTCTCCTAATTAACTTTTATTTATGCTGCACCATTATATATGTACTCCAAGTGCATTTTGTTTTGTTCATGCTCAGAATGGTTCAAATTGCAACATGTTGAGAAAAAATAAGGCCAACATTCTTGGCGATTATGGACAGATACCTACCACAAACTATGAGGTAAACTAGTAAGCGTACTAAATATTTCTTTTAAACAAAAATGAAATAAGGAGGAAAACCCACCACGGCCACCTTGAGGAGGGGCTTCATAATTGTAGCCTACATCTTGCTGCCTATCAACCTGAGGTCCATTGTATCCTCCACGCCCACGGCCTCGGAAACCACGTCCTCTTCCTCGACCTCTACCCCTAGCATAGCCACGATTGCGGTCCCAGCCTCCATCCTCATACTCCGCAGAGACAAAACCATTCCCTGAAGAAAAATGCAACTAAATATTGCTTAAAATACAACTCATATATCGTTCTATGACATTCAATCATTCAGAGCCACAGTAACCAATGCCCCTAGCAAAACAAAAACAAACTCTAATAGGGTGCATCTCAGTATTCAAATTAACATACCTCTACTCCTTGGCCTTCCTCTACCACCACGGCCTCTACCACGACCATTAGGTGAGCCCTCTGCCAAACAAAAAGAATTCTATAAAAAGAAATATGGGTATCACAGAAAAACAGTGCAAATAACGAAATGTGTCCTTACCTCCTTCATGATCAATTTCTGCGGATGGCTTCACCTGATCAGCTGGTAATGGAGGCTGATACCTGGATAAGTATGCAATTAATGAGTCACAAACATCTCTGGAAATTCATGTCAACTAAAACAACAAGCCCCACAACATCAAGCCACCACTGTCATAGAGGATAAAACCTTCCATAAGCTAAAAATTTCTAGCTTCCAACATTTACAAAAATTTAATTAAACAAGAAATGAAGATAAAACCAACTTGTTTCATATGAACAAAAAAGGCTCTGTTGACCTTATTTAATAATTCAAAATTCACTAAAATTGAAGGAACCACGCAAAGTAAAGTACAATGGGACACAACATAATTCATCAGTGCACACTTCAAGTGTAAGAACTTACCCAACAGAGGAAGTATTCAGTTCTTTTATTGAAAGGGTTATAGTGATCATTGACACATGCCTTGTGGTCTCCAATCTGGTATAATTAAACATATGTTACTAAAATTCTCTAGATAAACAGATTAAAGGTCAGAGAAACAACAAATGTTTATCATGATAAGGTCAAATAGCTCTTACGGAAGAAGTCCTTCCTCCAAAGGCTCCCACATATCTGTTATGTCCGTGGACCCAATCGACGTAATCTGATGTAGACCAACAATTCTCCTCTGCATTCATTTGAAGCACATGGAGCACAAATTCAGCCTCCCTAAACACGAACCAAAAGATAAAATCCATTCACGAAGGCAAGTGCAAACAGGGAAAAGAATACCTTAATTAACTCCACTATAGTAACAGTCTTGTTGATGGCTCTTCCCATTGCCTTAAACACTATTTCATTCGAGCCCTTTTCCTAAGAAAAGAAACATTAGATGAGAAAAAAAAAAGAGTTACACGACAATGCTTAACTATTCAAATTAAGGGCCATTACAAACACTTAAGAAATAACCTTTCTGGTAAATATTTCTCAAAATAATCAAACACCCAACACAAATAAAGTTCTAAATATGCAGAAATTGAACAAACAAAAAAGAAAAGAAAAGAAACCTGGAGCAGAGTCATGGCATAAGTGATATAACTACGCATCCTGCCTTGACTGGTAATCCGAATCTCATTCTCGTCAATGGGTGCCTCTGCTTTCGGCTTCTCCACTCTCTGGTAACGATCCATCTATTCTCCGCCAAAAATCAATATTTCAAAAGTTCAAACGTACCCCAAACCGCAAAAAAAAAAAAACCAAACAATTAAAAATTAAAAATACCAAAAAAAAAAAGAGTAAAAATAAAAAATAAAAAAAAGGGGGCGGGGTTGGAGGAAGTGAAGAAACAGAAGTAAAGGAAAAGGGAGGTGGGGTTTGGGGTTTAGATCTGAGAGAGATACCTTTTGTGACTTATGGAGTAAGGAGTAGTACAGATAGAAAAAGGGGGGTAAGCTCCACCAAGAGACAGCCCTCTTCTACGGCTTATTTTTCTTTTACGCCCTAAAGCCGCTCTCGCGAGATGTCCCTCGCTCCTTTATATCCCCACGCTGACGCTGTCACGCCTCTAAAACTGCCCTAACCGACTCCTTTTATCCGGTTCACCCGGTTCTCTTCCCTTGAACCCCCTTTTTTTTTAGTTTATTTACGATTCCAACTTCCAACATTTTTTTTTTGTGAAATTTCCTTTTATTTGTCCTAACTCAATTCAAATGAAAGGTACAATTTTTTTCCTAAATCTTGAGTATATTTTGTTAAAAATGTATATTCTTAATAAATTTTAAATTAATTTTATCACAATCTCTTAAAATTTAACTAATTTGATCTATCAATACCCTTACTTATTCATACATATAAGAATCGAAGAATACCAAAAGATAATATTTCCCTCATCTCAATTTCTCTATTTATTTATTTCGTCTCAAAGTGAAGTTTATTTTTCTTTACTGGACATTTAATTCTTTTATCTATATTATAATTTTTTTATATTAAAAAGTATTGAACATTTATATTATAAAAAGTTTTCAAATTTTAATGTAAAATAACATCAAAATCAAATATTTTAATTTTAATTTTCATAAAAATAAAAGAAAATCATATAATTACGAACATAAAGAATATGTTAACTTGTCCTCCGGACTCTGCATAGTAATAACCATTTTGTTAATCCTTCTACTGCATTTGTACACTCTTTCGTTTTTCCTTTTTATTTTGTATTATTATATTAATTAATTAATTAATTAATTAAAAAAACTCACTATAATTTTCCAATCTAAATGAATCCTTTTTCACACAAAAAAGTGTACCATCATGAAAGAGTTAGAGGAAATTGAATAACAATCTTATTAGGCCCAATGTTCTAATCAGGCCAAGCTCTCAAGTTGGCAAGGTAAAGAGATCCTAAACTCTGCTCCACCTTTACTCCATGCCCATGGTCAGGTTTTGAATAACCCAAAAAAGAAGAAAGATTGACACACAGTCTACTTTCATTATGAATTATATACATCATTAGCCATTATTTTAGTACAAAATCTACTTGTGAAACTCCCAAATCACTGCCAAAAATGCGATAATAAAAACCATTTATTTAGTGTATCCTATGTCTTTGGCAGCTACTTGAACTACAGAACATCCAACATTACTGGAACAGTGTTCATTCACTATCATACATCAAGCAAATACCACTTGAAGAATGTGTCCTGATATGTTGCTGACTTCTTCATAAAAATAAGTGCGGAGAATTTTCACTCTTTCTGCCCTGTGCAACAAGCAATGGATCAATGATGCTTCTCCATCCCTTATAGTCTCTTGTGGAGCCAGGATCAGGCAATGCAAATCCGTTGATGTAGAAAGTGGGTGTCCCAAACACTCCTCTTGAGGTACTATACTGCATGTCAGAAGATATAACAGTGTTAATGGCATGTACAAAGCTTAGCAGAGAGAGAGACTAGAAGCAATGATGAAACTGCATGTATGATAGTCCATGGAAATAATAGAGATTGATCACAAACGACACCACCTAAAATAATGCATTGGGCACAAAAAAATTTATACTGTCATAGTACACAGTTAATTGCACTACCACCATTAACTTTTCATCTATAGATAACAGGATAACAAGAAAGGAATAACTTTTTTCTTGTGGGGGAGCAAGTGATATACCTTGAAAGAAACTCTTGTTTTAAGATCAGTTTTCCTGTCACTGAAACCTGCTTCAATTGCAGAATAATAGGAGTTCCCAACTGATTCTGCTGTAAACTTTATGATTTCATTCACGACAGCAACTCTCGACATGTTGCGTGTTTGGTCATTGTAAAACCTCTCCTGTTTAGTAATATCCAACAAGTTCAGTGCACAATACTGTAGGCAAAATCAATATACATATAATAAAACGGGCAAATAAATGAGGCTAATTGATAATCATATGGGAGCAATGTTACTAAACCTTAAACCTAACAACAATGCAAATGTTCACTCATCAGCCACATAACTGCTTCTTAAATCTACCTTAAAGGCTTTAACATGGGACCAAAATCAACTAGAGCAAGAACTATGACCCTCAGAGCCATCAGATAGGTCTTACACTGCAGACCGTAAAGCTAAAGACACAAAGATGATAATCTAAATGATATTAAATGCTTCAGAAGAAAAGCAGATAGAAGCCTTAACTCAAAGGCACTTAATAAATATGAAGAGAAACTAGCACATGTAGTATCAGTTTACCCACATTTGCTAAAATTCAATGCACTTTGAAATTAACAAACCCACTAGAAATAGCTTTAAAACTACTAAGAAAACATGTTCTCATGAAGATCAAATATTAAGAGATATATATAAAAATTAAAATCAAGACTAAAATGAAGTGAACATACAGTCAACGACAACCAAACAAGTAGCAGAGGGGGTCAAACAGAAGTAGTGTAATGCATAGTCTTACAAATACAGCTATTTTCCATTTCTTTACTAAAGTAAATTTAGCCTGTTAGAAAAAGATAATTTAAAGCTACAAATTGGAAAATCAGAACCTGATGCTCGAAGAAGCTCTCCAACAGTCTGAAAGTAGCAGAAGGATTAAGCAGGTTTACAATGTGCAAGGCACGGGAAGTGGCAAAGGCATAGTCATGGTAACTGCAATTTCCAATTTGAAACCTCTCAAAACTCACCATCATTTAAGAGTTAAAGAAAAAAATCATCAATTCTAAATTCTAAACTTCTGATCAAGGTTGTCATAAAGGAATGATATTTCAGCAGGTTTCACACTACACTTAAAAAACAACTCAACCAGCAAGAGGTTTTGAATGGGGAACGTTAAATTCAAAATCCCATTTGTTAAAGCCAGAACTTTTTCCAGAATAACAACTCAAACAAAAACCCAGCGTGTTCAAAGTTCAAGAAGTGTTCATCCCAATTTTTCTTCAGCTGGATGTTCAAGCACGAAGAACAATAAACAAAACCCAGAATAAACATTTTAAGCTAAAGCTAGTAACAGCCACTAGGTAGCTTGAACGGGTTCTGTTTCAAATCCAAAATTCAATTTTTATTCTTTCTTAAATTTCTCAGGAAAAAAAAAAGAAATTCAGAGTAAAGGAGAATCAAATAAAAAACAATATATTAGAAAGAGAGAGCGACAGACGGTAATGGGAGAAGGTGAATCGTGAGCATAACGCGAGAACCGTAGTGTTGAATAGCTTGCTTGAGAGGGGGCCATGAGTCTCTGCTGTCGGGGCAGACCGGGTCGAAGAACGCCTCGATCAAGATCGTGTCCGAGTCAACTTGGTGGTTGGTATACACGAACCCATCGTATTTCGCCGGCGGCAAAGACTGAGCTTGCACCGTCCGTTGAGAAACATTAACAAAAGCAAACAAGCAGTAGCAGATCGCAACTGATGATAATGATGAAAAAGTTGCTCCTTTCCCTGTCCTCATTTTTTCTGTGTCTTTTGTTTCGAGAGGCGTTTAGCTGATTTATCTTATCTCTCTATTCTTTGAGCAGAACTACGCAGGCTAGCTTTACTTAGAATGCGCCTACGTTACTTGTACCTTTTGGATTAAGTTGCCCTTCTCTCCACTTCCAGTATGGCTGACGTGGCCAAATCAACGGTGGCTGATGCGAAAGGTTGCCCGCGGTGTCCTATAAAGCCGCTTCCGGTTAAAAATCAGTGCGGTTACGACTAAAGGAGCCATGACAGGGCAAGATCTGTCCTTTTTCGAAATTCTGAACAGTTCAATTCTTCCTTGCCTGAACTCAGCCACGGCCTCTTTATCACAAACCCGCCAGGCTCATGCTTACATTATAAAATCTGGAGTTTGTAACGATACCCTTGTTTCTACAAAGCTCATCTCACAGTATGCTAATCGCCATTGCTTTGCGGAAGCAGAACTTGTCCTTTAACTCAATATCTGAGCCATTGGTGTCTTCCTTTCCTGCTCTCATTTATCGCCTCAACAAGTCCAATCTTTTTACCCAAACGCTCAATGTTCTGTATTTTTCCGGATAATCGCGTGCTTCCGAATGTTGTCAAGGCTTGCGGTACATTATCGGCCTTCAAATTGGGAAAAATTGTTGAAAAATATGGGTTTGATTCAGATTCAGTTGTTCAAGCTCACTTTTTCTTTTTTTATTTTGTAGTATTATTATTAATTAATTAATTAAAAAAACTCACTATAATTTTCCCATCAAAATTAATCCTTTTTCACACAAAAAATTGTATCATCGTAGTAGTATTTCAAGTTACAATTGGATAAAGGAGAAGCCCAATGTTCTAAGCAGTCCCAGCTCTCAAGTTGACAAGGTAAACAGACCCTAAACTCTGCTCTACCCCATGTGCCCATGGTCAGGTTTTGAATAACTAAAAAAACAAAAAGAAAAGAAGATTGATGCACATAATTTACTTTCCTTACGTATTTTCTACATCATTAGCCATTTATTTAGTAGAAAATCTACTTATGAAACTCCCAAATCAATGCCAATAATGTGATAATAAAAACCAATCTAAGCCAAGCAAATACAAGTTGAAGAATATGTCCTGATATATTGCTGAATCCTTCATTAAGATAAGTGCGGAGAATTGCCACTCTTTCTGCCCTGCGCAACAAGCAATGGATCAATGACGCTTCTCCATTTCTTATAGTCTATTGCGGAGCCAGGATCAGGCAATGCAAATCCGTTGATGTAGAAAGTAGGTGTCCCAAACACTCCTCTTGAGGTACTATACTGCAAGTCAGAAGATATAACAGCGTTAATGGCATGAGCAAAGCTTAGCAGAGAGAGAGACTAGAAGCAATGATGAAACTGCATGCATGATAGTCCATGGAAATAATAGAGATTGATCACAAACGAAATGACATCACCTAAAATAATGCATCGGGCACAAAAAAATTTATATTGTCATGGTATGCATGTTGTTACTACCACCATTAACTTTTCATCTACAGAAAACAGGAAGAACTTTTTCTTTGTGTGTGGGGGGGGGAGCGATTTACCTTGAAAGAAACTCTTGTTTTAAGATCAGTTTTGCTGTCATTGAAACCTGATTTAATTGCAGAATAATAGGAGTTCCCAACTGATTCTGCTGTAAACTTTACGATGTCATTCACAACAGCAACTTTCGACATGTTGAGTGTTTGGTCAGTCAAAAACCTCTCCTGTTTAATAATACCCAACAAGTTCAGTGCCCAATCTATATACATGTAATAAAAGAGGCAAATAAATGCGGCTAATTGATAGTCATATGGGTGCAATCCTACTAAACATTAAACAATTTTGCATTTCCATTTGAACAACAATGCAAATGTTCACTCAGTAGCCACACAACTGTTTATAAATCTATCTTTATGGCTTTAACATGGTGATCAAGATTGACTTGAGCAAGAACCTTAGAGCCATCCAACAGGTCTTACAATGCAGAATGTAAAGCTAAGGATCCAAAGATGAGAATCTGAATGACGGAAGACTTAACTTAAAGGCACTCATTAAATATGAAGAGAAACTAGCACAACTATTAGCGGTTTCCTCCAATTGCTAAAATTCAGTTGACCTTGAAATTAACAAACCACTAGAAACAGCTTTAAAACTACTAAGAAAACATTTTGTCATGTAGACCAAACATTAAGATATATATCTAAATATTACAATCAAGACCAAAATGATGTGAACATACTGTCGACCAACAACCAAACAAGTAGCATTGGCGATGAAACAGAAGTAGTGTAATGCATAATCCAACAAATACAGCTATTTTCCATTTCTTTACTAAAGTAAATTTAGCCTGTTAAAAAGAGATAATTTAAAGCTAGAAAATGGAAAATCAGAACCTGATGCTTGAAGAAGCTCTCCAACAGTCTGAAAGTAGCAGAAGGATTGAGCAGGTTTACAATGTGCAAGGCACGGGAAGTAGCGAACGCATAGTCATGGTAACTGAAATTTCCAATTTTAAACAACTCACCATCATTTAAGAGTTAAAAGAAAAAGTCATCAATTCAAAATTCTGAATTTCTGATCAAGGTTGTCATAAAGGAATGATATTTCAGCAGGTTTCACACTAAACTAAAAAACAACTGAATAAGCAAGAGGTTTTGCATGGGGAATGTTAAATTCAAAACCCCATTTGTTAAAGCCAGAACTTTTTCCAGAATAACAACTCAAACAAAAAGCCAGGATGTTCAAAGTTCAAGAGTTAAATCAGAAACTAGAAGTGTTCATCCCAATTTTTCTTCTTCAGCTGGATGTTCAAGCACAAAGAACAATAAAGAAAACCCGGAATGATCATTTTAAGCTAAAAACTAGTAACAGCCACTAGGTAACTTGATCAGGTTCTGTTTCAAATCCAAGAATCAATTTTTATTCTTTCTTAAATTTCTCAGAAAAAAAAAGAGAAAACAAAGTAAAAGGAGAATCCAATCAAAAACATATATATATTAGAAAGAGAGAGGGACTGACGGCAAAGGGAGAAGGTGAATCGTAAGCATAACGCGAGGACCGTAGTGTTGAATAGCTTGCTTGAGAGGGGGCCATGCGTCTCTGCTATCGGAGCAGACGGGGTCGAAGAACGCCTCGATCATGATCGTGTCCGAGTCAACTCGGTGGTTGGTATACACGAACCCATCGTACTTCGCCGGCGGCAAAGACTGAGCTTTCACCGTCCGTTGACACACAATAACAAAAGCAAACAAGCAGAACACAACTAATGATAATGATGAAAAGGTCGTTCCTTTCACTGTCCTCATTTTTTCTGTGTCTCCGGGCTGTGTAAGATATACGAGAAATGAAATAGATTTACCCGCTTTGTATCTAAAATGAAAGCAAAAAGCGCATTTATAAACAGCCTCTTTTAATCCTGAGAGAACTCTATCTTTACTTAAAGTACAATTAGAATAAATAACAACTAAAAAGAAAGATAAATATATTAAGTGATTTATTTTTAATAGAGCATAATTAACTTATAATCTTAAATTAATTTAACTACTTAAATTGATAGCATTACACAATAAGTTCAATTCTAATAGACAACTCATTTGCATGGCTCACAAGCGCGCTTACGCGTCAAACCGGTTAATTTGCTCCGTTCCGCACAGCCTAGTCATTTTACGTCTCGTACAGTCCAATCCGGTTAGTGTCTTGTGCCTACGGCAACTATTTCGCTGTCGGTCCGATGATGGCCTGGATTGAGCTTGTCACGGATTGACGAGCAGTGACAAGGAAGGTTAACTTGACCCAGGATGCGCTTATCTTGCTTGTACCTTTTGGATTAAGTTGCCCTTCTCTCTCCACGTCTAGTAAGGCTGACGTGGCGAATTCAACGGTTGCTGATGCGAAAGGTTGCCCCCGGTGTCCGATAAGAGGCTTCCGGTTCGAAATTAGGGCGGTTACGACTAACGAGCCATGAC
This sequence comes from Theobroma umbraticum, assembly GCF_002168275.2. Taxonomy (NCBI): domain Eukaryota; kingdom Viridiplantae; phylum Streptophyta; class Magnoliopsida; order Malvales; family Malvaceae; genus Theobroma; species Theobroma umbraticum. The sequence goes on along the minus strand of NW_018397260.1, from coordinate 8,088,822 downwards.
AGGGCAAGCTCTGCCCTTTTCCGAAATTCTGAACCGTTCAATTCTTCCTTGCCTGAACTCAGCCGTGGCATCTTTATCTCAAACCAGCCAGGCTCATGCTTACGTACTAAAATCTGGAGTTTGTATAGATACCCTTATTTCTACAAAGCTCATCTCACAATATGCTAATCGCCATTGCTTTGCGGAAGCAGAACTTGTCCTTCACTCAATATCTGAGCCCTTGGTATCTTCCTTTTCTGCTCTCATTTATGCCCTCAACAAGTATAATCTTTTTACCCAATCGCTCAATGTGTTCTCTCGAATGCTCTCTCGTGGTATTTTGCCGGATAATCGCGTGCTTCCGAATGTTGTCAAGGCTTGCGGTAAATTATCGGCCTTCAAATTGGGAAAAGAAGTTCATGGCATTGTTGTAAAATATGGGTTTGATTCAGATTCAGTTGTTCAAGCTTCTTTGGTGCATTTGTACTTACAAGGTGATCGGATCCAGGATGCAAAGAATGTGTTTGAGAGATTGCCGGAACGGGATGTGGTTACTTACGGTGCTTTGCTTTCCGCTTATGCTCGCAAGGGTTGCGTTAATGAGGCAAAGGAAATCTTTTATGGAATGCAAAGTTTCGGTGTGGGACCCAATTTAGTGTCTTGGAATGGTATGATTACTGGGTTCAATCAAAGTGGACAATACAATGAAGCGGTTATCATGTTTAAGGAAATGCATTCCGAAGGGTTTTTGCCTGATGATATTACAATTTCTAGCGTTTTTTCTGCTGTGGGCGATTTGGAGAGGTTAAATATAGGGATTCAGGTTCTTTGTTATGTGATCAAACTAGGTCTTTTGCATTGCAAGTTTGTTATTAGTGCGCTTATGGATATGTTTGGAAAATGTGCATGTGCAGGGGAGTTGATGAAAGCGTTTGAAGAGGTGGATGAAGAGATTATGGATGCAGGTGCTCTCAATGCTTTAATAACTGGACTGTCTCGAAATGGTCTTGTTGATGTAGCATTGAAGACATTTGAGCGATTTAGAGTGCAAGGGAGGGAATTGAATGTTGTATCCTGGACATCAATAATTGCTGGATGCTCACAGAACGGGAAGGATATTGAGGCATTGGAGGCTTTCAGAGAGATGCAGAGTGCAAGGTTGAAGCCAAACTCTGTAACCATGCCTTGCTTGCTGCCAGCTTGTGGAAACATTGCAGCATTGATACATGGTAAGGCGGCTCATGGCTTTGCAATTAGAACAGGAATTGCCAATGATGTTCATGTTGGCAGTGCATTAGTTGATATGTATGCTAAGTGTGGAAGAATCCATTTGTCTCGACTTTGTTTTGATAGGATACCGAACAAAAACTCAGTCTGTTGGAATGCAATTATGGGAGGATATGCAATGCATGGTAAGGCTAAGGAAGCTATTGATATTTTTCATATGATGCAAAGGAGAGGGCAGAAGCCTGATTTTATCAGCTTTAGTTGTGTTTTATCTGCTTGCAGTCAGGGTGGCCTAACAGAAGAAGGTTGGCATTTTTTCAATAGTATGTCTAGAGACCATAGAGTCAGAGCAAAAATGGAGCATTATTCCTGCATGGTAAACCTTCTGGGTCGTTCTGGAAAGCTAGAAGAAGCATATGCCTTGATCCAGCAAATGCCATTTGAACCAGATGCCTGTGTTTGGGGAGCTTTGCTTAGTTCTTGTAGGCTTCACAATAACATTAGTTTAGGTGAGATTGCTGCACAGAACCTCTTCGAATTAGAACCAAGCAATCCTGGAAATTACATCCTTCTTTCCAATATATATGCGTCTAAGGGCATGTGGGATGAAGTAGATGCCGTGAGAGATGTCATGAGGAGTAGGGGCATGAGGAAGAACCCTGGTTGCAGTTGGATTGAGATCAAGAACCAAGTGCACATGCTTCTTGCAGGAGACAAATCACATCCACAAATGACTGAGATCATTGAGAAGCTATATAAATTGAGCATGGAGATGAAGAAAGCAGGTTACCTCCCAAATACTGACTTTGTGTTGCAAGATGTGGATGAACAGGACAAGGAGCAGATCTTGTGTGGGCACAGTGAGAAGTTGGCAGTAGCCTTTGGGCTTCTGAGCACTCCTCCTGGCTCTCCACTCCAAATAATAAAAAATCTCAGAATCTGTGGTGATTGTCATGCTGTTATAAAATTTATATCTGGCTTTGAAGGGAGAGAAATATATGTCAGAGACACAAATCGCTTCCATCATTTTAAAGATGGAGTTTGTTCTTGTCAGGATTATTGGTGAATGATTTTATGGCTGACTAGGTTTTAGTTGAAAAGACTGAAGCAAACCGACTGACAGTTGCTTCGTAATTATCCTACTTATAAAGCTGGGTATTGGTTGTAAATACACGAAAAACCCAGTTGAGTAAAGTAAACTCTCCCTCAGAAGGAAGATAAGCATCTTGTCTTGGTTTCCTTTGAAATTTAACAACATCATGATTGATTTATATTTTAACCAAAATTGGTGATACTGTTGCACTGCTTGCAGATGCTTTGTCTTCCATTTAGTGCATGTTGGTGTAGCAGATTACTACCATCTTATCCCTATTTAAGTAGACCTCAATTTTCCATGCTCTTCCTTTGGTGCTCAAAGAAAAGGTATAAAAACATCTTTTATGGAAACATGCTCTGCTATGACTGGCTTCAATTCTGCTATCCTATTATCAGGAAACCTACAGCCTTACTGCTAGTGATTTAGATACTGTGTACTGCAGCACTGTTAGGCCTGGAAGGAACTTTCATGTTGAAGAGACATTGTTGCAATTTTGGTTCCCCTCCTGTGCCCTCCCTGGAGCACACACCTAATTAACTCTGGAGAGTGATCCTGTTTTTGGAAGATCGGAAAGTGATTTTTAAGTTAGCTGTTGAAGTCTCCATGCATGCTCTACACTTTAAATTCTTCACAACAAAGCATTTTTAACTGATGCTGAATTTAATTTGATTCTTCACCAAGTAGGAATGGTTGCCTCTCAAGTACCGGTATATAAATTGGGTCACAGCTTTGTGGAGAGAATCGAGCAACTGCTGCACAGCACAGGTAAATTTTCCCCTGGAATTTTTTGTCAGTTCTTTTATTACCATTGTTGTTAAAGTTCCGTGGTATAAGATAGTGTAATCTCAAGATCACAATTCACCATCTCTTCTAATTTAGCATGAATCTCATGTTCTTTATTTAAATGCTTGCGGAATTTGCAGCTTGAGACTTGAGATGCATTTAATGTGATTCAAGCCGAGAAATGGATGTTTTTAGTGTATGCTCCAACTGCTGTCAACCATGTAAGCTGAGTTATCTGTTTGAGACTCTGGACCTTTTGTCTTAAGTAAACTTAAAGTATCCTGGGAGCTTGAGACCATCATATTTGTACATGCTTTATAATTCCAATTTATTCATAGTATTTGCTATAGTGATTGGAATTATTGCCCTCAAAAGGTAATTCTTTAAAACAGATATGCCTTGTTTTATAATGCACATATAAGTGGAGCGTTCACTTTGTGCTTGTGATAATTGAAATTAAACAAGTGTTCACATGTGCACCGGTTACTGAATAGGCAAAATTGAAGTGACAACCCGATGATGATATCAATAAAATGCTGTAATGGAGGAGTAGTTTATCTTATCTACTAGTCTACCTTGCATGGAATCATATTAACCAATAAATAAAAGTGTGTCATATCTTGTGGAACCTTTTTGCCCAGTTTGCTTGGTTAAGTTATGACATCTGGGGACTACTTCTGAATAATTTTCTCCTTATTTCCAGGTCCGATCATTAGAAAGATATAAAGTTGGAGCAATATTTTAATGCACTGCTTTCTTTTGAAGTCGTAAAGCTATATATATATATATATATATATATATATATAGCTATGAAATATGGATGTTCATCATCTGAAACTTGAACAGGGGACTGAAAATTCTGTTTTCTCAGAAGCCTCTCTCATCTCAGAGCCAAGTTTCTCAGCTGCGCCGCTCTGATTAATCAACATTGGTTTGCTCCAAGGAGGCCCAAGCAAGTGTTTTGCACATCCAAGTTAGCCCCAGTAGCTGTTCTAAACCCTTCTCCATCACGTAAGAGACTAAACTCATAAAGAAAATTATCTTTCTTGGTTTGGGGTTAGGATCAAATGATTGACGAAACACACGTCGGAGACAATATGATTTTGTTGTGTTGTTTTCGTAGATGCCATGATAATAAGCAAAATCATGGGATACGCCCCGTACTCCAAAGTCTATCCCTTCCATTCCCTTTGAGCCTTTAATCCATTTTAATATCGAGTTAGGTGACAGGATCCCATAATTCAGGGTCCCATGCTCTACAATCAAACGCAAAATTAATACACTAGCAGTATATAATTCAATGGGCCAAAACCAAATCTCACTACCAATCATTTTCTCACTTTCTAAGCCAAATTTCCGTTACAAAGTCCAGCCACCACCACACCTCAGAGGGCAGACTCCCCCAGCCACAGACCCCTGATTGATCACATTATTGACCCAGAAAAAAAAAAAAAAAAAAAACTTGTGCCAAAAGTATGAGTTAGTGCTTAACAGAGCAGAAAAGTACAAGGAAATAAACCGCAACTGTAAATTCGTCAGTGCCGTTTCTGATCCTTCTTGCTTGTCTGCCACGATACGCGTCATCTGTAAAACACTAAGAATTCCATTTGTTTCCCTTCCCAATATAGCCGTTACCACCCCACTCTCGCACTCATAGCCCTCGCAATCCACGAAACTGAACACTTTCCCACTAAACCAGCTGACTATTATGCGCCATGGAGGGCACTACACCCCTCCACCTCTCCTCTTTCCTTCTCCATCACCCGCCCTAAACTCTACCGCCACGGCCGGCAGTCACCACCCAATGCTCGTTTCTGTTTTCTTAGCCCTTTTTCTGCCATGCGCTGGCATGAGCGCGGTTTTCATTGTATATATCTGTCTTTTATGGTACGCCACGAATTATCGAACTGGTAATTCAGGGTCGTTGGCGATTAAGCAGGTGGCTGAGAAAGGGTTGTCTGTTTCGGAGCTTGAGAAGCTGCCGAAGGTCACTGGGAAAGAGCTTGTCTTGGGGACTGAGTGTGCCGTCTGTCTCGATGAGATTGAGGCTGAGCAACCTGCTAGAATGGTCCCCGGTTGTAATCACGGGTTTCATCTGCAATGCGCTGATACCTGGCTTTCTAAGCATTCTGTTTGTCCTGTTTGTAGGGCCAAGCTTGAGCCTGATCAGCTCTTCGATGCTTCTGATGGGAATCCCTGCTGAGCCTTAACCTTAACCAAATTAAGGGTCTTTCTTTTAATAGTATAAAGTTCAGTATTTGGTGTTTGTATTTAAGAATTTTCCTAGGAAAAAGATCGAAGAATGATGTTCATCTCAGTTATTTCACTTTCATGCATGTATTGGGTTTCCTTCTTTTTGTCCTTTTTAGTAATATTCTGTCAGTTAAATTTTCATTGATATTGTAGATGATGTGGGATTTTGCTGGCTTAAAAATCCTCCATTCTTGCAGAGCTTGCTTTCTTGGCTTTTTTGGTGTGGAAGTTGGAAAAAAGGGACGATGAGAATTCAAGGGAAAAAAGCAAGAAAAATTTGATAGAATAATGAAAAGTAAAAGACTCATAAACCGGCATGGTTGCCTATGGTGTATATCAGCAACAACTCCTACTATATGTGTCAAAGACTGTACTTTTCAGGAACCGTTCGATTTACGTATAACCTTTGATCAGATGGTTACTTCACCCATTTAATGGCATTGAAGTATCGGCATGTATCTTCTCTGTGAGTATAACAAAAAGTTTGCAAGCCAAGCGAGGCATTTCACCTCTATGGACGCCAGCCTGCGATCAATCTGGTTATGCCACGAATGGGAACAAATTGCCTTTCTTGATTTCCATGTATTTAATATAATATTCAAAAGGGCAGAACAGTCCTTCGGGTTCTCGAAACTTACCCAAATGGTCGCCAGTGTTCTTTTGTGCATGTAGAGTGAGTGCTGGCAGGCTGCTATGGCAGCTCACCGCCTGCTCCCGAAGTAGCTGTCTCACCGTCTCTTTATATGCCCACAGCTCTTGGGGGTTTGTGTCATTCTTCCAATTAAATTACTTAAGGCTGCAATTAATTTTTACTTGATTTCGGAAATAGAATTACAACTTAGGATCCTTTTGTTTTTTTGTATATTATTTTTTAGACAAAATTTTCAGGATTAATACTTATTTCAAAAAATAAAAATTTATTTTTATGGATAAATATTAGATCTTGCAACTTTCTTAAAAACTATCATTTGTATTTAAAATTTTTTAAATTTGAGTAACGATGAAAAATATTTTTGACAAAATGATTTAAATAATAAAAAATATTTTTGATATTTTATTAAAATAATAAAAAATATTAAATTTTTTTATAAAATTTTATATAAAAAATTCAATAAATCATTTTTTATTATAAAAAAAATCTCAATTCTATCAAAAAAAAATTCTTATACTTATTGATGTAATATCGTAATGCTCACAGCTTTGGGTTTGTGTCATTTTCCGATCAAATGAATGATTTTTGCAATTAACGTTGAGTTCAATGCTGATACAATATTATTATTAACTTTAATCATCTAAGTTTGGACAATTTGATTGCCACATGACCACGACTCTAGCTTATCTTCCCATGGTTACAGGTTACCTAAACTGCAATAAAATTTGTGAGTAACAAACAATTTGATAGTAGAAAGCTTTTTTGGTATATTTTCTTAGAAGTATTTAAAAGTATTAATACTGTTATTAATTAAAAGATAAAACAGTAATGAGTGTAAGCACTTATGAACAAGATTCAAATACGAAAATATCTTAAAAAATCTAAAATCTCCTTAGCATTTAATACCTTCAGTAATTGTGTGGGTTTGGTTGATTGGGGCAGAAAGGGGTCATATTCTTCAAAGTTCTAAGTCACTTTTGAATGGGTTAGGCATAGGCATTTATTATCCTTTTATGTTTTCGTGTACTTCTCACTCTTGCCAATTTTGTTGTGCCCAAAAGGCTTAATTTATGGGGTCGATTTGGCCACTAATTAAGAGAGGAAAGCAATGAGTGAGGAGGTTGCCTATCACCCCATGTTCTATACCAATGATAAATCAAATTCAGAACATATAATTTATTTTTATCTATCGAGAATTTTTGTTGGTTTTTTTATAAAATAATTATTCCATTGTCTCTATCCCAAATTTCAAGAATTCTTTAAATTAAAGTATAACCAGTCAATTAAATTAGGTTCATTATTTTTATTCAAAATGATGATTTTTCAAATAAACTATTAAAAATATTTTATTTTTATGTATGTTTGTACCATAAATCCTAATAAAAGGATGTGAATTTTTAAAAAATAAAACAACAACAATTTGAGATGAAAGCTCACCTAACCAACCCTAAGTAGAATTGGTTTCGATCGATTAGACTTTAACACGTATTAAACAAATTCATCTTCTTATTTATTTCCAAAATTTGATAAGAGGTTTAGTATCAAAAAATTCTCCATTTGGAGAATATTGATGGATGAAAGCCAAATTTCGAAACAAAAGTATGTGATGCAAGGGAAGGCCCACATGCCATACTGCTAACAATCTCTCTTCAAATCTTAACCTCACATATATAGAAAAAATAATAATAAGAAATAGCCAGCTGTGTTAATTTGTTTCTGCAATTATACCCAAAAAAAAAAAAACAAAGTTGTTTTTGCAATGATTTTGAGGTAAAATGAATATGGACAAATTTCGCTTGTATTGAACGTGGGCAGAGGCCTCGTGGCAAATACCATTCCCCTTCTTAACAAAAGGTGTCCCCATTCGTCTTCCTGCAATTCATTCCAAGACAAAACTATGTCTGGGAAAACATATTTTGAGCTAAAACCCACCAAATCAATCAATCAATCACTCAACCATATGCTCTTCAGCTGTATTATTGATCTGATGGTACCATATGAATCAATGATTGCCTTTGTGTTTCCAAAACTGGCCTGGAAAAAATTGACTCGGTTGGAAGCTTGCCGCAGCAGAAATCTTCTGGCTTCGAAACCAAAGATTTTTACTTAAGCATTTCGTAAGATAACAATATCTTACCATATGCGATATTAATTAAATTAATATCATTATATTTGATATAAAATATGTTTCGTATAATATATATTTATCATAAGATATAATATGATATTCGATATTAAAAAATAATTTTTTTTTAGATTTTTTTATTTATAAAAAAAGTTGATTATGCTGTTTGGTTTAATTTTTTTTTAATTTAAAAGTTATTATGAAACTCTTATGAAAAATAATAGTTTTTGAATTAAGTTGAAATTGTTTGGTAAATTTTTTTTATAAGTTTCTTTTTATATAAGTTATAATTTTATTTAAAATTATCATAAAGGGTTTTTTTTGAAAATGTAATATTGTAATTATTTGTAATAAGTGAGGATATTTTTAAAACAAAAATAATTTTTTTATATTTAAAAAAGAAAGAAAAAAAGTTAGAGTTTTTTCTGAAACTATTTTTTAAAAAATTTATTTTTTAAAAAATAGTTACTTTTTTATAAAGAGTATTTTAAAATTTATATTTGACTTGATTTTTATTTTTAAGAGATAATTAAGTTAAAAAAAATTAAACCAAACAAGCACTTAGCTCTAATAGAATATTGTGGGCTTGACGAGGAAAAAACCAAACATTGAGATAAAAACAAATAGAAATGTGGGCCTGGTTAGAATTTAAAATTATTGAAACATAGTTGAAGGAGCTCATAATTAATAAAAACCTAGGATGGAAGTACCAATATCCAATTGAGTTTTGTTAAAATACGATTATTTATTTATAGAGGACACGTGCATGATATGCATATATATATATATATATAAAGTTGGTGTCGTAAAGCATTGATTGAGATTGAAATTGTGGTTGTTTGTTGTCTAACGTTATTAAAAAGAACATGCATCGAAAAAGAAAGAGATCATCTATGATATGTGTTTTTAAGTTTTATCAACAAACTATCAAATTGAAAATCCTTGTTAATTGTTGTTCAGTTGCCACCACATAGTTACGTAAGACTCTAATTAAGTGATTACGGGTTAGAAGCAAATATTAATCGATCGTAAATTAAAATAATCAATCAAAACTTATTAAATTTAGTTAATTCAGTTTTTTTTTATATTTTAAAATTAATTGATTAAAAATAATAATTTACGAGATTAAAAATTTATAATTAAATCATGAAAAAATTAACCACTAATAAAAGATTATCCTAATTAATCAGAATAAATTAATTTTTTAGATTAAATTTAAAAATTTAAAATGAATAGACCGAATATTATTCCATTTTAACGTCAGCATGAAATTTAGTGCTCGGGCTTGAATGAGCCCAAATGCCTCCACTGCTCTTATTTGGGTTTATGAAATCCCAGCCCATATTTTAAGATTGTAAACTAAGTTAATGATTTAGAATCAGTCATAGGCCCATTATGAACCCAATTTCTGGCTTCAGCTAAAGGAAGATCGCCAAGTGATTGATAATATGTCATTTTTTTCTTGTTATAGTTTTTTAAATATGCTAATCCCTCTTTATAAGGCTATGTCTTTTTTAATATATTCATATGTTGAATCATGTACTTAATTTTCCTCTTTTTCCAAAGATTTTGATTTTTATATATTTATATTATATTTTTTGTTGATGAAGATGTGAAAAGTTTGTTAAGAATGAAATTTTATATAAAATATTCAAATTTTTTTTAATAAATATAAATGTTTTTTGTATTTAAAATTTGGTTTTGCTTTGCATCCAAAGCCAACAAAAAGGATGAAGTGAACTTTGACAAACCTTTTTCCCAAAGTCATTTAACATTTGAAAGCGATTACCGGCGCTTCACCAAACTCTGTAATACAACGCCACGTGCTCCAAATGGAACTCGACACGAAACACCTAATCGCTCTGGCTTGTAGGTCACGAACTTCCATTAAAACAGGAATGGTAGGGTCCGCGCTGTCTCTTTTTTTGCTTTTGCTCACTTCGACACGGCAGCGGGCTTGACACGTGGGCTTCGTTGGCCGCGATGTTTGGGGCTTTTGTGTTGGGACCGCGAAGCTCTAAAGATTCCAATAATTGGAATTCAATTGACAGCAACCCCAACAACTTCCATCCACTCCTGCATCATGTGACACTTGTCCTCTTTTCTTACACGTGGCCTCCTCCGTACGGCCCCCTGATATTTTCTTCTTCCGTGCTCTCCTCAGACGATAAATTTGACCCCACCCCATCTTTTCATGTTTAGAAAACAAAAAAAAAAAAATCGGCTACTTAAGCTTTTAAATCATTTACCCAATAATTTTTTCTTAATGAAATGGAATTTCCGTCTCAACATATTTCAAATATTTCATTGTTTTAGTAATATAAAATAATTTTATTGTTTTGATAATAACAGCATAATTCTCGTAAAACAGAATTTATTCATGAAATATTAATTTAAAAATTATTAAAATATTATATGACAGTATAAGTAGAGTTTAAGATGTATTAAGTTTTCAGATAATAGTGACTTAATATGAATACAACCCTGCACAAAGTCATAATTTCTTTTATGCCATTTTGGTCAGATTCCATTTGAAAATTAAGCTGATCTTGAAGTCTAGACAAATTGATCAGCGTTAAAAAGTTCGCTAGTGAAAGGAGATTGCGTGATCTGAAACAGTAGAATGGGGATTTTCAGGCTAAAGTTAGGTCGCCATTCATTGGTAATGCCGTCTGTCACCATCTCTGCGAATGTCATTGGATTATCATTGGCTTATAAAGACGAGGCACGTCGGAAAGAGCTGTCACCAAGGGCAAACATTTTACAACCTGGCTGCGGCCTTTTCTTCTCCGCCTTTCTTTCTCTATCCCTGTCCGAAACTCCTAATCTTCTCGCACCATTATCCGGAAAAGAAAATGGGACCCCTTTTCCACCTGGCGGAGCCCAAATCTCACACCTATGCTCCCCTCTACTCCTCTTCCACCTTTTTCTTTTTTCTTTTTTTTTTTCAATTTTACCGTTTTTACATCAGCCAAGTTTGATCCCTTTGCTGCAATTTGAAGAATTTGGGTACCCCCATTTTCTCTTTGGTTATTTTTTGCAGGAATCTGTGTGTTGTTGTTGTTGGTGGGTTGAGTGTTTTAATTTGAAAGAAAGGAGAGCAGGAAAATATGGGGAACTGGATTTCGGTGACATCACCGACATGTAATGATATGACGGGAGCGAGTAGGTTGCCACGTGCAAGGTAATGGCATGCGTAAATGCAAGGGAGGGGAAAGTCTTTCCTAGAAAAATGAAAAAACTTTAACCAATGCAACATGTGTCCGGAATGCAAACGAGCGGCAATAATAATAAGAAGAGTACTTTTTGTGTAAGGTCTTCGAGTCGGACGGTGCCAAGTGTTACCATAGTGGGGTCCCTTAATAAATGGGAATTCAAAGCTAATTGTTACAGGCTTTCAGCCGCATAGGCGCACGCACTAAGGGTGAAAGGCTCTTCTAATTATTTTAAGGGGAAAAAAAGCAACAAATTTTATGTGGTGATAACAGGAAATTATGTTTATTTGATTTTTAAAGCTTAAATAATAAAATATTTATATTATAATAAATTTTCAATTAAATTTATAATATTTTATTTTATTTATAATTTTAATATTAATTAATATTTTTTATTTACCTGATAATAATGTATTATGATAATTAAAGAGATCGATGTATTTAATCAAATCAGTTACACTTGATAATATTAATTTCTTAAATCATATGTTATATGTGTATAAAAATTTGATAAAAATTGATATTAAATTTGAAATAATTAATTTTTTATTTTTATGATTTTTATCAGATACCGTTGGATCAGATTTCATATGAGATGGGTGAATGGGGGACTCGTAGATAGAGGTAGAGACTCTCATACCTTTGAGGGTTGGGGGGGTGGGGAAGAAAGTACACTAATTCTTTTTTTTTTATTTTAGTATTATTTTTGAAGTAAATAAGAGAGAGTGGGAGGAAGAGAGACAGGTGTCGCCTCGGTTTGTTTGGCTTTCACAACATCAATTCAACGTCTTTAATGACAACACGGGACCTTGTTCATAGGCCGTAGCTGGGCATCGCTGGGAGATTAACCTTTTCTTCCAAAGGCCAATGTGGCAAACCGAAAGGGCATACGCGTGGCAGGTTTTCGGGTACCTGACCCAATATTGAATATGGGTCGTTCATTTGTGATCAAGCGGGCAGATGTATGTGTAGATTGGTGGGCTCTGCATGGCCGCAGCATTATAGCTCATGTACATGACAAGCAATGTTGGAGTCTCTCTCTCTCTCTCATGAATTTTGGAGTGAATGCTACGTGTGGGCTGATGCATGATGGGGTTTCGACGGATGTAATGATGTGCAAAGAATATGGTTCCAAGGAATATAAGCATTGGAACTACTGGGGAGCCTGGTAATTGACTCAATCTGGACACGCCAAAACGAAAAGAGTGAGAGAGAAACTGGTGAGAAAGCAAGCGATGAAGGAGATGAATTGGGAAAACAACTCCAACAATCTGGTTCAAAGTCTGACAAACGGTGACTCCGAGAAGATTTCAACATCTAGATTTTCTTCTCTTTTGGCTTCTAAGGATCGGGATTATCTTCTCTCCTCCAGTGAAGCTGAAGCTGATCAGGTTCCCTTCTCTCTCTCTCTCTCTACCTTTTGCTTTTTATGGAAGGAATATGTCTAACATCCGTTGGGTTTTTAGCTACCAGACCCTGGTTTATCCATGGTTTTTTTTTTCTTCTTTGCTGAAGCATTTGTTCTTTATCTTCAGCATCTAATGTTTTTTTAGTGTAAACGTGGTTGTGGGTCAGAGATGAAGCATGCACTTGCTTTTGGCCAAACTCACTCATGGCTTCACCGCAATAATCTTCTGCCAAAACTTTTTGTACTCTCGATCATCATAGATCGGCCCCTTTTCTACCTTTTCTTTTCTCCCTCTTCTTCTCCTAGCTTGGTCCAACTTCATAGAGAGAGGCAGCAGGAACAAGACTTCCTAACTGAAACTACATCCAGACCTTTCAGACGAACCTTCTGGAACTGTTATTATTGTATTATTTTTCTCTAAAATGAACTTTATTTAATTAACTACACTTATTATTACGATCTAATTCCTAATAAATTATCCGTTTATAAGTTATTTTACTTAAAATATAATATAGATTACTAAATACGTATTATCCTTGAAATCTTGAGGAGATTTGTCTGGTAGCAAGTGACCGCTGGGAATACAGTACACATGGCTTGGTAGCTGGTAAGTTAGTCGGTCTGTGTTAGAGAGGAAAGTTCATTAGGGTTTTGAAATGGCAAGAAACTCACCTGCCATTGCTCTTTTTTCAGTACAATCTATAGTTTTTTTTTTCTCACTAATGTTGACATGTGGCTTTCCCTCTTGGAATCTAATAGGTGGGTTAGTTTGGGTTGCCATGGATCCTCACCAAACTGCCTGGTTAGTTTCTATTTCTAACCAGGCAATAATTAAGTTTATACCTCGGAATATAGTACAATATTTCATGTACCGAGTCTACTGAATTAGATTGATTTTATGGGATGGAGAAGAAAATCAACACGTTTTCCAGGAAGTTTGATTTTGTAAGAGGTCTTAAACCTAACTCCCATCTGCTAATGTGTATGCTAGCCAGCACAAATTGTTAAGTTAGTGTATCAATCATTGATATGATACTGATCATCCGGATCTATTATGGCACCACCAAAGAGGTAAAAACATATGGGGTTGTCTGATAGAACTTGTTAAGTGAGTAGATCTTATGTTATTTCACTAGTTGGCACAGCTTTTGTTAAATTATCAAACTCGAAAATGATGTTGATTTAGTTTTGAAGAGAAAAAATTATTCTGGGTCGTCTTATGTAATTATGATGGTAAGCTGAATCTTTTAAAAGATATGCTACTTTGGTATGGAATCACATGAAACTAGCTGGGAGTGAGAACTGAAGGACTGTGTAAGATGCATAATGTAAAATCTCTAATCCTCCTGTCGGCAATCCAACACTGCCCGAACAAAATTGGTGGTGAAGAAATATTCTTTTTGGTGTTCTTGTCGTGGTTATGATGCTCTTGTGGGGAAGGGAATAGGGGGAAGAATTCTTTGTGTGAGGGTGGGATGCCGGGCTGATTGAAAAACCCCACCTCCATCCTTCCTCCGCCCCTCCCTCTACTCCTCCTGGGGGATTGGGTGCGCGCTAAGATACTCCTTGTCACGAGCAACACATGCCAAATATGCCTGTCCTTATCAATAAGGGTTCCCACACTGCAGTTTGTGCTGTGAACAACTAAGCTGGAAGGACATGTGGCTTTGCTGTTCATCGCTTTAGCCTCACACTCACGCCATAGCGGTAACACGTGGCATATTTATCCTTACGTTTCTGAAAAGCTGGTAGCACATCGCTTTCAGATTTTGGGGTTTCTAGGGTTTGATTTTTTGTGGTGTGGATTCTTACTTATACTACTTTCCTAGTTATAGTATCCTTTCTCATTAGCTTCAAATAGATTACCTAACATAAAATGTTAAGAGTATCGGTTTGTGGACAAACAAACTTCACTTTTTCATTTAGTGCTGAATCGCACCATTACTTGGTTTCTTTATTTATAGCAGGTGAAAATTTCGGATCTTGAGGGCAGGGTGATTGGCCTTTACTTCTCAGCTAACTGGTATCCGCCGTGTAGAAATTTCAATCAAGTACTTGTCGATGTCTATGAGCAGCTGAAGAGCAATGGGTCTAATTTTGAGATTGTATTTGTGTCATCTGATGAAGACTTGGATGCCTTCAACAATTACAGGAAAACCATGCCATGGCTCTCAATTCCATTCTCTGACTTGGAGACAAAGAAGGCCATGAACCGAAAATTCGAGGTCGAGGGCATTCCTTGCTTAATTATTTTGCAGCCTGAAGATAACAAGGATGGTGCAACTTTCTATGATGGTGTGGAACTCATTTACCGGTATGGGGTCGAAGCATTCCCATTTACCCAAGAGAAGTTGGAGGAATTACAAAGGGAAGAGAGGATGAGGCATGAGACTCAGACGTTGAAGAATTTATTAACAAACCCTGATAGAGACTATATTTTGGGCCAATCCATAACTAGAAAGGTCAGTGCTTACATCTTATTGATGTAATGTAGTTGGATAATATGTTGTTAAACGTGGCTTAGCTTTTAAGACCTCACTGATATTGATTGATGGTTGCAAATTTTGTTTGAGGTTTAGATTTTGTTGGTGAGAGAGTATTAATATAAGTATGTAATATTGTGTCTCTTTTTAGCTGCACACATCTTCTTTCATGTGCGCATTGCACTTTATATGTTCTACAACTTTTTTCTACTTTTTGCAATCAAAAATATCATTTTTTTCTTTTTTAACATTCCATTATATCCTAAAATAATTGTTCTTTTAAAGGTACTTAGCATTTATTGTCTTTAATGAGTCTCTTCTTGCATTCATAGACAACATAGTTTCAAGAAATAGAACCTCATATACCTTTCTGGGGCATTGGCTATAGTGAATGTCATCTAATCTCGAGCACAAGAGTGGCATACCCTATACATCTTAATAAAATTAAACCAATTTTCTTGAATAGTTAATGAAGCAAATTCTCTTTATAGCTTATATTGATGCCAGTAAGTATGTGTTGAGCAATCAAAATTTAACAGGGTATTATTTCAGGTATGCTAAGTGAGTAAGCTCCGCTTGTTGATCATGTTGTGCTTTACGCTTACTTTTTGAAAAGGTATCCTCAGCCGACATTATCATATCTGTAAGGTCCAATTCCCAGTGTCATCTGAGGCAAGGGCGAAACTGGATTCACCGACTTGATCTTGGAGTTACTGAGCCCTTCCTTCTGTGGCTGAGATGCTTTGAGATTAATACTCTTGTGTTAAGGGCTGATTGAGTTGTATATGTTTCCTTTGCAGGCGCAAGTGGATTCCTTGATAGGCAAGACAATTGGGCTCTACTTCTCAGCTCAATGGTGCCTTCCAGGTGTTAAGTTCACTCCCAAGCTTATATCCATCTACCAGAAAATCAAGCAAACCTTGGAAGAAAAAGGTGGTGAGGACTTCGACATAGTTTTTGTGTCGAATGATCGCGATCGGAGTTCGTTTGACTCCTACTTTGGTTCCATGCCATGGCTAGCTTTGCCTTTCGGAGACCCCGGCATTAAAAGGCTTGCAAAGTACTTCGATGTGCAAGGCATTCCATGTTTGATAATCATAGGGCCTGACGGCAAAACAGTAACCAAGCAAGGAAGAAATCTTATAAACCTGTACCAGGAAAATGCATACCCTTTCACCGATGCCAAAGTGGAGTTGCTAGAGAAAGAAATGGAGGAGGCAGCTAAGAGCTTACCAAGATCCGAGTACCATGCAGGACACCGCCATGAGCTTACCTTGGTATCAGAAGGTACTGGAGGAGGGCCCTTTATATGCTGCGATTGTGATGAGCAGGGTTCTGGTTGGGCTTACCAGTGCCTGGAATGTGGGTACGAGGTGCACCCCAAGTGCGTCAGAGCTGTGGCCCCAGGCTCAATTGAAGGAAGCTGATCATTGTCAGCTGGAGCTGCACCTAATGTTTGCTAATGGAAGCTTTCATTCTGCCATAACCAAAGATTTGTCAGACCTCCGTTTGTTATAATTTGGCTTTCCCTTGGTGATCTATATACGCTATGGTGGTTTTCTATTATTTTAGCTAAGCCATGAACATCAACATTTGACAGTAACAAGAAAAACGTGTTTTCCCAAGCCAGCATTCTTGTGTGGTTGGAAGCTGATGCTCCTTATTTTCTTTACTGCTTTCTCATAGTTAAAGAAATTCCCACGGAGGAAATGGTTGTAGAATCGGTGATAACAGTACTAGTGATAATTCCCCCGCATGGCCGGGGGTGTCAAAGTGCACAAGGCTCCACATGCAATAAGGATGTCTTGCACTTTGCCATTACCAAATTTCTTTTCTTTAATAAAAAAGGTGTGCATTTAATTTACTTTGCCTTTTCTTTAATGAACGTAATCCCATCTCATCGAGCTTGGATGCACCCACATTATTGACAAGCCTAGAAGTTGGAAACTATAAATAAATAATTACTATTCTACTAGGATAATCGTTGCTTGCCACTCGACTGCAGACCACGTGTGCCATGTGCCTTTGCGGTGCTAACGTGGCAAGCTTAGCTGTCTATTGTCTAAACTGTAAAAATCAAAACGGAGGAAGCTTCTTCGAACTTTCCTCATTTCGGCAATTTCCTTTTCTGCCTTTTTCCAGCAGTAACGAACTTAGGCAAAAAAGTTTGCTTTCGAATTTAGGAATAAATATTACTTGGTTTAAATCAAAATAATCGATAGAAACTAATTGAATTCGGTCAGTTAGAATCGTTTTTTTATTAATCAATAAAGATAATTAGTTTATTTGATTAGTTTTGTTTGTTTTTTTTTTCCAAAATTTACCAGGAAAGCCATTGAAAATTAACTATTAATAATTTATTTTTATATAAATATTATTAATATTTTAAAAATATATCTGAAAAATATTCTCAATTTAAGATAAAATAATTAATTGGAATAGATCGAGATAAATCAATTTTGATTGTTTTCAATGTTTACTATAATTCAGTTGATTTCAATTATATTTTTATAATTTAATTTTTGAAATTTTAAAATTAAATTGGCCAAATATTTACTACAACCAACAACTATAAGTATAACTAAAATAATTGAAAAACAAAATAATAGGGTGGACTATATAAAAAGCAATTAGCAACAATAATCAAATCAAACACTATAGTTGAAGCTAGTTAAGCTATTATTTGGGATTGAAAGTCAGCTTAGAGTGCTAAACTAGAACTATAGTCTAAACATAATTATTTGTTGAATGATAAGGGCTGGTAAGAAGAAACTAGAAACTAAAGAGTATATTCTTTGATGCCTACGTCATCTTCATAGACACGTTGCACAAAACGAAAGAAGGAAAAATTAAAAAAAAAAAAATCTCAATCTCCACCAATGAAAACATTAGTCTAGTGGGATTGCCATTAATACGAGTATCGCAATGTTTGGTAAACAAAATAATCATATTCTTTCCCTTACCCTTTCCGTGACTTCACATAATCATATACTACCAAAATACTGTTAATTGCTCAAACACTTTAATATACTTTTTAATTATAGTTTTATTTAATTTTTTTATTACTAACAAAGAAAAAAAAAATCACATAAGATCACATGCTTTCCGTGACAGCAGTAACTATCAAAGCGGTCAAGACTTGAGAGAAAAGAACCGGATCAAGCCGGGTTTTTTTTATTTTTATAAAATTTTAAAAAAAATCTCTAAATTATGTTTATTTATGTAATTAAGTTTCTATTATATTCAAACATATTTTTATTTTTTTTATTTATATCAAAGCAAGCTCTATCTTTTAATAAAAATTAAAATTATTAAATTAAAAAATAATTAATATTTTTTATTTACATTATATATGATAATATAATTACGTAATAATTGATATGAAAATGATCGGGAATGTTATGTGAAAAATATCTGTTAAAATGGTGCTTGGCGGTTGTTCATTTTTATTAAAATTAAAATTTTATTTAAATATAAATTTAAAAGTAAAAAATTTGTTGGCCTATATTATGTATAATAATAAAAAAAGGACTTAATTGCATAAACAATAAAATTCTAAGACTTTTTTTATTATTTATTTATTTTTAATATCACATTCTCAACTCTCTCATCCATCTTATCAGATCCCTCCACAAATTTTCGTTCCATAAATTCTTTGTCATTTAGTGCTTAAATTCACCATTTTGATTTTTCACTTCTTTTCCTTTGGCTCAAACAACCTGTCCCAATCGAATTGGCTCTATCTTCTCTCATTTTGGATCAAATTCGCCAAAAGCTTGTTTGGCTCAAAACGAACTCTTTCTAAATTCTAATCGCGGTAAGAACAGAAGTTTCGAACTTTGCGAATTTAGGTTCAATCCGTAACAAAAAACGGCGGTTACTTGTTTGGATCCGAAATAACGTTTCAATTTTTCTTTCCGCTTTCTTTTGATCTGCTTAACTATTGGTTCAGTGTTGTGAATAGTGATATGCTTATATGTTTCTGTTTTGAATGTTATAATCAGCTTTAACTTGAAGATGGGAGCAGAAAAGAACTTTATTGACATGGAGGAGGGAACGCTGGAGATCGGGATGGGTAACTTACTATTTCTAGTCTCGTGCTTACATTTTCTTTATTGTTCACCGTATATCATGCAAAGCCTTTAACTCTGAGTTCTGATCATCGCCTAATCTGGACTGTTTTTTTTATCTATTTTTAAGTGAACTGCATGATGATGGGGGTGGTTTTCATTTTCAGCTTTTGGTTGATTGTTTTTGTCATTTGTTTAAATTCATGAAATGTATAACATGATGGTGAAGTTAAGAGGGGTATTTAATTCTTTCGTTTTTTGGATTGGAGTGATTTTGCATCAAATATGATCTAGGTGTAATGGGATGCTTGAGTGCCATTAGCAGTTATTTTGGTCTGTGTGATGATTGTTTAGAACATTAATCAGGAGACTTTTGGTTTGCAGAGTACAGAACTGTGTCGGGTGTGGCGGGACCATTGGTCATTCTTGACAAAGTTAAGGTAGGTTTGCTCTTCTATCACTTGATGTTTATCTTCAGAATTGATAGCGAGTTGTTTGATGATATAATGTGAATAATTTTGAAATATTTCAGGGTCCAAAGTATCAGGAGATTGTCAATATCCGATTAGGAGATGGAACAACTCGACGTGGTCAAGTCTTGGAAGTTGATGGAGAGAAAGCAGTTGTGCAGGTATTTGTCCAAGCATGCAACCATGAATTCTGTGCACATAGGAAAAGGTTTTATTGCCTTTGTTATAAATAACTGTTGTTTGAAGTCCATTTTGATATATTAAAGCCAATAATATCATAAACATGAGAGATAAATTGCTGAAAGCAGTAGGTGACAATTGGTTCTGTTAATGTCTTTAAATCTATTGAGATGGTGGCTGCATTATTCTTTTCCCTTTTTCCTTTTCCAGGTTTTTGAAGGAACATCTGGAATTGACAACAAATATACAACTGTGCAATTTACAGGAGAGGTAAATGGTCTGCTTTTGTTTGAATTTGGTATTATAGGTTTCATTTTTATTATGGCTAGCAGAAGTAGAATGATTACCTTTATAGGATTTTGTAAACATCTGTGATATATTTTTTTTGCCCTGTGTTTTCTTTGATGCACAACCTTTTTTGATGACATATGTGCTTTATAACTGGCACAAACTTTGTTCGTTTTAGTATTTGATTATATATAGTTCTGATCTCCTTGTCTTGGACCTGTCTTGCAACAATTTTATGGTTACAAATGAATCTTCTGAGCTTTCTGAAAGAGGCAAATTCTTGGAACACCCATTTGTTGCATCTTTAATCCTCTTTGTTTGTGATTTTAAATTTTTAGAAATGCAATGGCGGTGGGTTTAGTCATTTTTGTAGACTATTGGTTGTTAAGCCCCTTCTAATGTGTGTTTTACAGGTTTTGAAAACGCCTGTGTCATTGGATATGCTAGGGCGCATATTTAACGGCTCTGGAAAACCCATTGATAATGGCCCTCCTATTTTGCCTGAGGCATACCTAGATATTTCTGGTAAGTGTATGCTAGAGACTATGATATTTTAGAAATTGAAGGATGAATCAGTATATGTTCCGTTGTAAATTTCTGTTCTTTGTCTTTCCCAGGGAGCTCTATCAATCCTAGTGAGAGAACTTACCCTGAAGAGATGATTCAGACAGGGATATCAACAATTGATGTCATGAACTCCATTGCTCGTGGACAGAAGATTCCTCTTTTTTCTGCTGCTGGTCTTCCTCATAATGAAATAGCTGCTCAAATTTGTCGTCAGGCAGGTCTCGTAAAGTGGTTGGAAAAGTCTGATAATCTCCTTGGCGTACGTCTCATTGTAGCCTACTGTGATATTAAGGAAGATTGACTTGTTTGTGTGCTTTATGATTATTGACTGTTTGTTGTGTGCATTTTCCTGTCCTGTGGATTGACTTTTAGGATCAAGAAGACAATTTTGCCATTGTGTTTGCTGCTATGGGGGTGAACATGGAGACAGCTCAATTTTTTAAGAGAGATTTCGAGGAAAATGGGTCTATGGAGAGAGTGACGCTTTTCTTAAACCTGGTAATTTCCATTAATTAGTCTCTTTTTGCTCAGCATTTTTCTTTTCCTGCAAAGTAATTCAGGTTATAGACATTCATGTCATTCTAAGTTTTGTCCCATTGAAAATGACTTTGTTTATGTGCATTCTTATCAAGAAATTAGTCCCATTGCTCTGTTTTTAATCTTGAACTGCTCTGTTTAATGTGTTTACAGGCCAATGACCCCACAATTGAACGTATTATCACGCCTCGAATTGCCCTCACAACTGCAGAGTATTTGGCTTATGAATGTGGGAAACATGTGCTGGTTATATTGACAGATATGAGTTCTTATGCGGATGCTCTTCGTGAGGTACATATGTTTATATCTGTTCAGCTGGGAGGATATATGACATGCAATTTCTTTGACGAATGATTCCTATACCAACTAATAGCCTTCTGTTGATGCTCTTTGAACATCCATCGTCTTTAACTCAAAAAGTCAAAGGCAAACTGTTGTTTTCTTAAGAACTTCCATTGGTATTTTAAGAAGCTAGAAATGACTTGGAAAGTGATTTTAATCCATTGGACAGTGGCTTAGAATGATGTAAATCTGATAAACTGATAAATTGATGCTCTGCCAGGTTATCTTTTATGCTAACGCTTGACAGGTATCATTAAATCATGTTCTGTATGTGCCTACAGGTATCTGCTGCCCGAGAAGAAGTCCCTGGAAGGCGTGGGTATCCTGGTTATATGTATACTGATCTGGCAACAATTTATGAACGTGCAGGGCGTATAGAAGGAAGAAAAGGCTCCATCACCCAAATTCCTATTTTGACCATGCCTAATGATGGTAAGAGGCAACTGCAGCACAGTATAGTTTTCTTTATGTTTTATTGATCGTGATCTGATATTTCATTCGGTTGATTATTTTTTGTAAACCAGATATCACGCATCCCACACCAGATCTTACTGGTTATATTACCGAAGGGCAGATATACATTGATAGACAACTCTACAATCGACAGGTAATTGAAACAGTATTTATTATTGCTTTAATCAATCAAACATGGTTATTGAATCTACTGTAGCATATGCACAGGGCTCATGTTCTTGGAAATTTGTTGTTGTAACTCTGAACAGTGTGTTTAATTATTGATCTGGTCTATATTTATTTATTTTCTGAGCAGATATACCCACCAATTAATGTACTCCCTTCACTTTCTCGATTAATGAAGGTATGACTGTTAATTGTTATCATTTCATTTTATATGAGAAAATTTGTTCACTTATTAACAAGTAGAATCATGAATTTGGGAGTTTATGCTTACTTTTTCCTTTCATTATTTACATTTCAGAGTGCTATTGGTGAGGGGATGACTCGTAGAGATCATGCTGATGTGTCCAACCAGGTCTGATTGAGAGGTTCTAAATGAAGCAAGGGTTTCTCCCACTTAAGTACTAAGTATTGTTCATACTGAAACCCTGTTTTCCTTGATTTCAGCTATATGCAAATTATGCTATTGGAAAAGATGTTCAAGCAATGAAAGCCGTGGTTGGAGAGGAAGCACTTTCTTCCGAGGATCTGGTTTCCCTCTCACTCTCTCAGACTTATATGCGTCTGTTGTGCCTGTCGTAGTAAGAATTACATTTTGACTTTTCTCCGTTCTTTATCAACTTGCAGCTTTACCTGGAGTTCCTAGATAAATTCGAGAGAAAATTTGTGACACAAGGTGCTTATGATACTCGCAACATCTTCCAGTCACTTGATTTAGCATGGACATTGCTTCGCATCTTCCCACGTGAACTTCTCCACCGTATACCTGCAAAGACACTTGACCAGTACTACAGTCGTGATGCAACAAGCTGAGCTGATAAAGCTGTCGCCCTCATGTACCCATGTCTGCCCTTTGCTTATCTGTTCGATTTTCAATTATAATTAAGTCTCCCATCAACATTTGCCTTTGCTGCGTACCCTCAACAGAACTCAGTTTCGGTGACTGGTTTGTCTACGACTGCGGTGCACGACATATGTTTCTTTCATGCCCTGTGATTATTTTAGTCATAAGTAATTCTTTGTTTCGAGAAGGCGGAGACTTTTGCCAAGAACACTATTTTCAGGACATCAATTTTTTTTGTCATTGGAGCCGGCTGTTAAGAGTTGAATATTGCGTACAAAAAGACGGGAGTTGGTATGTGGTGTTGGATTTCTAGCTTTTGTCTTGGTCTAAAGTCTACCAGCACCATGTTTTTCTCATGGGCTTCATTGGCTGCTCTCGTTTAGCACTTTCCAGTGTCGTTTGAAACCTTATTTTGGTCAGATTCAGCAGAGGCCCGTTTAATTTACGTGGAAATTTCGTTGAAATTAGTTGCCAATGACTTGGTGATGGGAACCAAAACCCAAGCTGGCTTGCAGTTCATGCTACGTGTTTCATCTAAACAATATGAAATAGACAGATTTCACGTTTAAAAAAATTGGGTTTCCCAGAAATTAATGTAATAAATGGGTATACATGCATACAAAAAATCATATCAGGAGCTACCGTATGAACAAAATTCTGAATTCCTAGTATAATTCTGTTGTGGCTATGTGTCCCTCTTAGTTAGAACTTCCTAGTCGAGCTTGTACTACATGAATCGAAGCTTTGTCCATGACGAGTGGGTTTTAGCAAACCTTCCAAGTAGTAGAAGACAGAACTGGTTACAGACGCCAGCATAATTTTCTGTCTTCCACTTTGAGTGTCAAAAACTTCTCCTGCACAGTGGGCAAGATTTATGCTCCCCTAGCCACTTTTGGATACACGAAACATGAAACATATGGTGACAGTGTGGCAAGCTATGAACTACTTCTCCCTGTAAAAAATCCTGGAAATTTGAAACCGTATACAAGAATGATCAACATAAAGCTGTTTCGATCAATGGAGTTTAGTCAAAACACTCAAAACTGACAGGAAAACTGCTAATCATACAAGCAGTAACGATAGGGGCAGAAGGGAAGAGAAAAAGTGAAAAATAGATTAAAAAAAAAGAACCTGAAGGCAAATCGAGCAGGAGATCCTATTCCTGGATGAATCCCATACGTTTTCTTCTGTGATTCTGATCTTTGGAATATTTTGTATTGATTCCTTTGACAACCCTTCGGGGATATTCCAGGGGACTTGGTTGAACGTAGAGTCCAATGCGTTTATCTAAATCAAAAACCAAATTCAAATTCAAGCATTAAGAAAAAGAAGACTACTCTTTAATTTTATGAACAGTCATGACATTTTCATATCATCTGATCAATGTTGGTTGGATTTAGACTGGACGAATCATGGGGACCAGTTTCCCACTTTAAACAGGATCAGAAAAGGGCAGAAAGTTGTGTGTGGACAATTACGGGACGTGGATTCCACGTGGTCCAAAGAATCTCAGTGCATGGGCAGAGCCAGCAGAGGAAAGGAAGAAAACTTAGAAGCACGACAGAGACAGGGGTGATCTTACCGATTGGAGGAGATACCTCGTTGCCACGTCATCGGAACTGCAAACTATCAGTGAAATTTTAAAGAACTTGATGGAGAAAAAACTGCCCTTTACGGCTCCAACAGTGGCTCCATGAAGACAACCGATCTTGGTTTTTGCCCCAACATAAGCACCGGTCAGGGCTCCTAAAGTTGCTCCAACTGCAGACATAAAACCAGATTCTGATCAGTTTTAACACCATAGTTTTCTAGCAAACATGCCAGATATATACTTCTGAACATTCTAGGATGAACCGAAAAGATTTTCCTTTGTTTCATTTTGTCAGGTTCAAATGGAAAGGACCAAACAAGACACGGTAAAAAGGAACTAACCCACTGCAAATATGGAGATGAAGATTGCATAAAACAGTTTAGAAATAACTGCCGAAGTTGCTAAGCAGCACAACTCCCTTGCCTCTTCAGCTGGAAAACATGACATGATGAAAGAAGCAGAAGGGCAGAGGCTAAGGTCCATTAATTGGGAAGAAAGAAAATCGTGAAATCAAGTTTTTGAAAAAACAAAGGCAAGAAGGAATCCTGGCAATGGAAAAATGGCGGCTGAATCACAAGAAAATCGGCCAAGGAAGGCCACTTGGTTAAGAAAGCAAATAAGCAGGTCAATCATGGGAAGAGCCCCATTCTTTAAAAAACACTGAAATTGAATCTCTGATTTCGTCTAGGCAAAAGGCAGGAGCCAACGTGTTGTTCCTAAATTCTGAAGAGAGTTCTTGGTCAAAGTCGTCCACTGATCCCCGCTGAAATCAAACTAGCTTCTAACAAAGCAAAATAACTGCTTGTTTCTTTAAGCTTTCCTTGCGGTTGCTGGGGGATGGTCCATTTCATTCATTCTCCTCAAAGCCGCCATGCTTTTCTTTTTTGGTTACATCTCGATCAAGTCCCAAAAAAGGTGAAAAAAGATTTAATTTTGTGAAGATAACATCATCAACCATATTATATTAAATTCAAGTTGTTTTTTACTAAATCCAACCATGGCCATAGCGTGACAAATAAAATAATTTTTAAAAAAATTAAAACAAATTGGTATGGTCAATCAGTCCTGTCATGCCCCAGCTGCAGGTCATTATCTTATTCAAAGGAATACTAACTCTTTCTTACTCTTTTATCTAGTTTAGTACCTATCAAACAAGACTTGGATTGAGGCAAAGTTGGGAGTTTGAGAGACCAAGTCTGGTTATACACACCCCAAAGTCTTGTTCGGCTTTACACTTTAATACGACAAAAAGTTGTTAGCTAGGACTTTGGTTGGACCTAGATTTCGCCCTCCTGGGAGGTCGTCTCAGTCCTACTTTGCTGTTCGGGCTTTTTCCAGGGTTGGGCCTGCGAGGTGAGCACGACAACAATCAGGAACTGTATACTTTGCATTGGGCTTCGATGGGATTTCTGGCAAATGGCTAAACAAAACGGTCAGATGGAAAAGCGTAAGCTTTGTTAGCAACCGAAGTAAGTTCTGAAACACGAAACTGAACTCCGAATCCGTTCCCTCTGCCCTTTTTGCTATTTGTGTCTTCTCTGTCTCTCTCTCTAGATAGCGAGGCAAGCACAGCACAGGATAGTTTGTGCAAACAGAAAAGGGTGAGGAATGATACTCAGGCCTAATAAAGCAACAGTGTATCGAAAACTACTCGTAAAAAAGTTCTCCTGGATGCTCCTGCAACAAATCATTCACAATCCAATCACAAAAACCGAAAAAAAAAAATCTCTATAGGCTAAGCCACCTTAATCACGAAGCAACAGCAGAAGAAAAAGAACTCCTTTCTTAACAGCCAATCAATGGGACTCTGCAATCTCAGGGATTCTGCTTGAGGCATTCCGGACTCATGAAATCCCTCTCTTCCTCATTTGATTCTTCCCCTCGCTCATATCAACCATTGCCTAAATCAGCCGGAAAAGAGTTTAACCCACGTCGGCAAAAACCAGCCTCGGAAAACCAAAATCCTTCATCATCCCAGATTGGGTCCATTTAGCTCAAACTTTATGTCGACATCACTACCTTTTATGATCTTGATAAAGAGTTTGGGGAGAGGTCAGTTCGGTATTACTTATCTCTGCACTGAGAAGCAACGGGAGAAAATACACCTGCAGTCAGCTTCAAGGCGTAAACTACTTCTGACAAAGATATAAAGGATGCTAGAAGAGAGATTTTGATACTTCAGCATCTAACGGGGCAACCAAATATTGTTGAGTTCAAAGGTGCTTATGAAGATAGGCATAATCTGCACTTGGTGATGGAGTTGTGTTCAGGTGGCGAGCTTTTCGATCGGATTAAAGCTAAAGGGACTTAATTCAGAACGGCAAGCGGCTTCAATCGGTAGGCAGATTGTGAAAGTGGTGCATGACTGTCATTTTATGGGGGTTATGCATAGAGACTTGAAGCCTGAGTATGAGAATTCTCCAATAAAGCCCAATGGTTTTGGACTCTCTGTCTTCATCGAGGAAGGAAAGCTTCTCCTACTACTCTTTACCGATTCTCTTTGATTTAAAATGCTTTTGTTCTGGAAGTTGATATTCATTCAAGCTTGCTCTTTTGATTACTTCTGAGAAAATCGAAGGCGAAGAGGAATCGGGGTTGAGAGAATCCTTCTGGAGAAGGAAACCCAATCGTTTTCCAAGAAATGATTCATTGAATTAAAAATACTTACAATCTGATTTATATATTTATATGAAGTGCCAGGTCGCTGCATATTATTTACATAAAAAAAAAAAAAGATACAAAGGTAAAACGAAGAATGTACAATGGTACATATCCTATAATGTATACATATCTCTATTAACTTCCAAACCCTGGATGATATATTTTTTTCATTCCTTTTTGTCTCGAAGTTGATCCTGTTAGACATGATCATATAGCTTGATCCAATTCTCTAATCTCTTTCAAATTATTTTATGTTTATTCTTTTTTATTTCAGTTTTAAGCCGGGTTTTAGTATTCCATAAAAAAATTGCTAAAGAATCAATATCCAGGGGACAGATTACCATGATTAAATTGTTTTCAATCATTTTCCATGGTAAAAGATATAAAAAGGATGAATTTTAGTATATCAATGATTTAGGTTGAACGTAATATCATACCGATTTGTTTTGGGTTGGCATTGCAGCATTGCCCCTGTAAGTTTCCACCGTGTGACATCAAACCAATCTAATCAAATGATGTGATTATAGCCGTCAGTGTTCAAAACAGTACTGCTGTAGCCTGTAAAATTTCACAGTGTAATTCAGATCTTTCTGTACTGGGTGGTCATTGCTATTGAACTATCGAGATTAACATTAACTAAACCAAATTAGGTGCAAGTTGAATCAAATTTCATCAGAAAATTGAATATGGATCAGTTGATGACATCCCTTGTATGTATATTAGCCTCTTTTCTCAATTTCTTTTCCTATAAGTGAATGATGGAAGTAACACTACAACTTTTTTTTTTTTGGCTTTTCAATTTGATTTTCTGGAATTTTTTTGTGCATTTGATTCTTATAATAATCACGAATCTCATAATCTCTAACACTACCAAACACTTGAATTTTAGCTAACTTTTTAGGTAGATTGTACAAGGACCTTGTTGGAAGTGCATACTATGTTGCACCAGAGGTGTTAAATCGGAAATATGGCAAGGAGATAGATGTGTGGAGCGCTGAAGTCATTTTATACATTCTTCTCAGTGGAGTGCCTCCATTTTAGGGTGGTATGTGAAAATTTTCTTTATTTATTTAGATGGATATATTCAGAATTCTGCTACAAGAAAGCTGCAGGGAAACACAAAAATGCCCCAGCACAGCGAAACAACTTTAATTTCCTGTTTCAGTCTGTGAGGTACCATAGAAATTTGAAATGAGAACAATCAATCTCTGTTCAGATGGAACTTGATTAAAGTAGTACATATGTATGAAAATTCAAACAATATCTGATGGTGCGAAGGACCTCCTAAGGAAGATGCTAGCAAGGGACCCTAAGAAACGGATTACAGTTGCCCAAGCTCTAGGTAAAAGCATATGTTTCTGAAAATTTGACTAGGCAAATGCTTCTGGACAAAGAAAAAAGGGCGTGCAAAAAGAAAGAGAGAGTGGGGGAGGGTTGGGGTTGCAAAATCATTTTGAACTGTTTCTGTCCAATCAACTCAACTTAGGATCATCTCGGAGTTGGATTGAAAACGATGAATATCAGATTCATCCTTAATGCAGAACATATTCAGATAATTAGTGGGCCAT
>NW_018397260.1:8017269-8059747 GCF_002168275.2 Theobroma umbraticum | reverse complement strand
ATTACTTCCAAACCCTGGATGATATATATTTTTTTCATTCCTTTTTGTCACGAAGTTGATACCGTTAGACATGATCATAGCTTGATCCAAATCTCTAATCTCTTTCAAATTATTTTGTGTTTATTATTTTTTATTTCATTTTTAAGCCAGGCAAAGTCTTCGACAAAAAATTTGCTAAAAAATCAATTTCCAGGCAGGGACAGGTTTTAGTTTAATATGATTAAATTGTTTTCGATAATTATAAAAATGGATGAATTTTAGTATATCAAGTTGAGCTGGAAGCGGACTCTGCACGTTATTCTTTTTAGATGCAATCATGGGTCAACCGCACCAAGTCAATGAAGACAGGGACAGGTCAGCCAAGTCAATGATATTTTGGGATAAGTAAGAATTTCTAGCCATTGAGTAAGAAAAACGACAGAAAAAAAGCTAGGCTAGTTAGAAAAAGAGTCACGTGGTAGGTTCATGGCATCATGATTCATGACAAAACCAGGTGCGAGCCTTCTTTACGTCCACAAGACTAGACCCATTGCTCTAAGGGTGGAAGCACTGATTTATCTCTATCAGATTCCACCAAGGAAAGGGTGTGGACTGTGTAGGGTTGCGGCAATACAGCAACAGCTGTCTTTGCCCATGCACGAGAATTGCTCCTTGAGGAAAATCTCTATCATCTTGCAAAGTTACCTGACCTGATGCCACCAAATAACCCATGGACAGGATAAACTGTTCAGGCAGATTTAATGATTCAATGATTTAGATTGAATGTAATATCATACCAATTTGTTTTGGGTTAGCATTGCAGCATTGCCTCTGTAAGTTTTCACTGTGTGGCGTCAAACCAATGTAATTAAATGATGTGATTATAGTTGTCAGTGTTCAAAATAGGGTTGCTGTAGCCTGTAACTTTCCACCGTGTACTTCAGATTTTTGGGCAAACCCCAGACTCAGATATCTTTCTTTACTGGGTGGTCATTGCTATTGAACTATCAAGATTAACATTAACTAGACCAAAATAGATGCAATTTGGATGGAATTTCATCAGAAAATGTAATACAAATCAGTTAATGACATCCCATGTGAGTATATTAGCCTCTTTTCTCATTTTCTTTTCCTACGAGTGAATGATGGATAAAAAAAAGTAAGACTACAACCATTTTTTTTTTTTGGCTTTTCAATTTGATTTTCTGGAATTTATTTGTGCATTTGATTCTTATAATAAGCATGAATCTCATAATCTCTAACCCTACCGAGCACTTGAATTTTACCTAACTTTTCAGGTAGATTGTACAAGGACCTTGTTGGAAGTGCATACTATGTTGCACCGGAGGTGTTAAATCGGAAATATGGCAAGGAGATAGATGTGTGGAGCGCTGGAGTCATTTTATACATTCTTCTTAGTGGAGTGCCTCCATTTTGGGGTGGTATGTGAAAAAAAAATATTATTTATTTTTTTGGATTTATTCAGAATTCTGCTACAAGAACGCTGCAGGGAAACACAAAAATGTTTCCTGTTTGGATTTGTGAGGTACCATAGAAATTTGAAATGAGAACAATCAATCACCGTTCAGATGGAACTTGATTAAAGTAGTACATATGCATGAAAATTCAAACAATATGAATTGGAGGACTCAAACTGACTTGCTACTTCTCCTCTCATGCTGTCACTTGGTTTTTGTATCCCCTTAATTTTCTGACAGTGATTTAACTTCAACTTAATTTGGAGTCAATATCTTGCCATTCTGAGAATTTAACTTTTTCTATAAGGAAAAAGTTTTGACTTTGGTTCTGACACCTTTTTCATCTGTTAATAAATAATTTTGGTGCAGAGACTGAGAAAGAAATCTTTAAAGCAGTTTTAGAAGGTAATCTTGACTTAAAAAGCCAGCCATGGCCATCTATATCTGATGGTGCCAAGGACCTCCTAAGGAAGATGCTAGCAAGGGACCCTAAGAACCGGATTACAGCTGCCCAAGCTCTAGGTAAACACGTGTTTCTGAAAATTTGACTAGGCAAATGCTTCTAGACAAAGAAAAGAGTGAGCGCAGAAAGGAAGAGAGAGTGGGGGAGGAGGCGGGGCTTGGAAAACCATATTGAATTCTGTTCAATCATCTCAACTTTGGATCATCTCAGAGTTGGATTGAAAACCTTGAATATCAGATTCATCCTTAATGCAGAACATATTCAGATAATTAGTGGGCCATTAATGTTTTTCATGTTGTGTATTTGAACCAGAACATCCTTGGATTAAGGAGGGTGGTGATGCATCTGACAAACCTATGGATAGTGCTGTTCTTAGCAGGTTGAGGCAGTTCAGAGTAATGAACAAGCTCAAAAAACTTGCCTTAAAGGTATGATCCAAGTAACGCCTCTAGTTTTGTACTCATGTCAAACTTGCATGCTCAACTGTTATTAGATTACATTTCTTGGATAAAAACATACTCAATGTACATAATGTGGGGCTATTATCTTACTGTCTTGAATCAGTCACTGCTCCACCTGGGTGCACATTTGCTTTGTGTTGAGAAGTTATTCTT
Organism: Theobroma umbraticum; assembly: GCF_002168275.2. Lineage (NCBI taxonomy): Eukaryota > Viridiplantae > Streptophyta > Magnoliopsida > Malvales > Malvaceae > Theobroma > Theobroma umbraticum. The sequence continues at coordinate 8,057,213 of NW_018397260.1, read as the reverse complement.
GAACTTTACTCAAGCATAAAAATACAAATTTCTTTCTCTTTCGTTCTTTTTCACGCCAGCTGATATCTTTATCTGAAATTTGGGTTGCTGGTAGGTGATAGCAGAAACCCTATCATCAGAAGAAGAGGTCAAGGGCTTGAAACAGATGTTCAACAACATTGACACTGATGGCAGTGGTACGATAACACTTGAAGAACTCAGGGTTGGATTAGCTCGATTGGGATCTAAGCTAACTGAAGCAGAAATACAGCAGCTTATGGATGCCGTAAGAGTTATTTAATTATATAATCCCTCCCACCCTCTCTTTCTACAAAAAGCATTCACTTAATGAAACAATCCTTGAGATGTAATTCCTCCCAGCACCCAAAAACAAGATGGCAACTTCTGAATGTCTAAACTTTATTCTACCAGGCTGATGTCGACAAGAGTGGAAGCATTGATTACATTGAATTCATCACTGCTACAATGCCTCGACATAGGCTGGAGAGGGAAGATAACATATACATGGCTTTCCAATTCTTTGACAAGGATAACAGTGGGTTAGTGTACTGCAGTATTTCCTTCCTTTGTTTCCTCTTAATTTATTGTGCAATGCAAGTTTTGTCGGGAACCATCCAGTTTTCTTATGAACTCTGCCTATGATTCTAAGTTTTGATTGACTTTATCATGACTATTATTATTTCCATTCAGCTTTATCACAAGAGATGAATTAAGACAAGCTATGACTGAGTACGGAATGGGAGATGAGGCTACAATAGATGAAGTCATTGAGGATGTGGATACTGATAATGTAATTTTCTTTTCTGAATCCTAATAACCCTTTTGTTTATTTACTTTTTCCCTTTTATTCTTCATATAATGTCTTTAAAATGGTGTTTGGATGCATGACTCTAGGATGGAAGAATCAACTATGAGGAATTTCTAGCCATGATGAAAAGGGGAACTCAAGATGGGGACAGTTGAGTAACTGCTTGCACCATGAATAAACTAAACAGGGCCAGAGCAAATTAGAATCATCTGCACGAACATTCCCATTGTTTAACTCATCCAGAAGCTTGGCTGGCTCTTTCTATCTTCAAATACCAATTCCCCACACAATCCTGCAAATGTGGTTGTGAATAAACTCATTCCGTGTAGTTTTAAATTCTGTTTGTTTTGTATAAATATGCCCATCTCAGTTCTGTGCAATGTTTGTGTTCTGTGTGTACAAAAGAGGAAACAGAATTGGAATTGCATTCTAATCTCTCTCTGTCTCAGAGATTATTCTGCTAAAATTTGCTTTTGGGATTGGACAATGAAACTACCTTTGTTGATACTATCATCCACCACCATAATCAAAATCTCTAATGATTGAGACTTTGACAGAATCTGCCATGCAATGATAAATGATAAAATCCCATCATTGATTATGACCAAAAAAGAATATTTGTGAAAATAGGGATGCATTTAATAATATCTATATCGGATAATTTAAAATTCTAAAATAATTTTTTCATTTAACATGTTATCTTAGCTAAATTCAAGAACAAACGATATATTTACTTTGCCCCAAGGTAAAATATCGTTTCTTCTCTACAAAGCCCTACTCTGAGGCGTGGGAGTTGGAGTTGGGCGTACAAGGAGAATGGTCTCCTTCTACTCTTGTTGCCTGTTTCCTTCAACAAAAGCCTTCCAAATCTCCCCTTCTTTCGTCTTCCTCTCCCCTCGATATCCTAAATTACTTCCCTTTACTCTTTCCGGAATCCTTAGAGCCAGAGCCAGAACCAGTTCCGGTTGCGCCGCCCAGACTCAAGAACCGAATAGAACCAGCTATACCGGCGTTCAACTAGAAGAAACCGTCGATGGGACCAAGCAAGGCAAGCTTCGGCTGGATTCTTGGATCTCTTCTCGAATTCAAGGCATCAGCAGAGCTCGAGTGCAATCCAGTATAAAATCAGGCCTGGTGACGGTCAATGGCCGCGTTGTCGACAAAGTAATTCATTTTTTTGCTTCTACTATTAAATTTCTAAAGTGAAATCATTTGGATAATTTTGGGTTTAACTATTCATTTCTGAGTAGGTCTCGCATGGCCTGAGACATGGGGATAAGGTTCATTGCGTAATATCAGAGCTGCAACCATTGAGAGCTGAACCTGAAGACATACCGTTGGATATAATTTACGAGGACGACCATGTTCTTGTCGTTAACAAACCTCCACACTTGGTAATTTAATTCAAGATTCGGAAAAAAAATGTTTTATTCGAACTTCACTTTGGGCTGTAACCTGTAAGATTCTGACATTTGCAAATAGCACTGCTTTATTTTGTTGAGGTTGTTCATCCAGCACCTGGCAATGCTACTGGAACGCTAGTAAATGGAATTCTTCACCATTGCAGTTTACCCACAGTGGCATTGTCCGGAAAGGAAGTTCTTTCAGACACAGAGGATATTTCTGATGATGATGAAGGTTTCTGTTATGGCGCAAGTGCAGCAGCTTCTGTTCGGCCAGGGATTGTACATAGATTGGATAAAGGCACCAGTGGATTGCTTGTTGTTGCAAAGGTTAGTAATTTTGTTTGTTCCTCTTTTCTTCTTGGTTGCTTCCAGCTGCGCTAATTACAAAACTAGCTTGTGGTTGTCCTTGGTGTATGGTAATGGCAGGATGAACACTCCCATTCCCATTTGTCGGAACAGTTTAAGCAACATACGATCCAGAGAGTGTACATCAGTCTTACTTGTGGGGTGCCTTCACCTTCTGCCGGACGTGTGGACATTCCGATCGGTCGTGATTCAAATAACCGCGTCCGGATGATTGCTGTACCAGGACTAAATCATCATGGACGGGCTCGTCATGCTGCTAGTAGGTGATTTCTGGTCCTTCATTACATTGTTCTACTGTGATTAATTCAATAACTATTGGAGAAAGATGAGTGAGATTCCCTTTTGATCAGATACAAAGTAGTTCAAGTACTGGCTGGTGGTGGTGCCGCACTGATTCAGTGGAGATTGGAAACTGGGCGTACTCATCAGGTACCATTTAACACACAATTTGAGAATTTCTATAGATAGTTAAGCAATTAGTGAGTGCATATTTCGTCATGAATGAATACTGGTGTAACTTTTGTTCTTCATATATTCCATCTCCGTATGATTGTCGGCTAAAAGAACTCACGTCATTCCAATTTACGTTCATAATCTGTTTCATTGTCACGCTTGTGACGTAGATCCGTGCGCATGCAAAGTACATGGGAATTCCTTTATTGGGCGATGAGGTGTATGGAGGGACAAAAAGCATGGCCTTATCATTGCTTCGACCCAGGATTCCCCCTAACTATAACGACCAACTTTCACGGCTGGTTTCTAGATTGGAGAGGCCATACCTTCATGCCTTGGTCCTTGGGTTAGGGGATTGAAAACCTAGACTAATTTATTTGCTTCTGTTTCATAACCATAAGAAAGGGATGAAAGTTTTTGCTTCTGCCTATTCTTTTGTAGTTTTGAACATCCACACTCAAGGGAGATGATGCACTTTTCATGCCAACCCCCTCCAGATTTTGCTGAAATATTGAGTCATCTTCGTAAAATTGGCACAGAGAAGGTAATTTTCTCGTGGAGATGTCAGTTGTTGACTAGAGTTTTGAGTTTTAGAAATTTGCCTTACTAATTGCAAGTGTCTACTCTGCAGCCTACTCTTAAGGAATAATCAGATGTATTCTCACGGCCTCCAAAAGCTCTTGCATGAACATGGATGTGGAAAATCAGCCGATAACTCTTGTTGAGGTTATGATTCTAGCATGTCATCGACCATTCCTACAGTTAAATCAGCGAATCAGGGCTTAATGATGCCTGTATTGATAAGGAGTTAATAGGTGTGTCTGATCACTGATCATGTCTCGAACTATCAAGTCAATCTTGCCTCGTCACAGATAGAATATAAGATCTCTATCCGAGTGATGCCCCGTTCTTCTCCTTGAGCTGAGCTAAGGAATCACCAGTTGCATTTGTTTAATCTTGAATGGCTTTAAAGCCAAAACTGTAATTTATCAAGTTCGTCTGGACTACTTGCATTGGAGTTTGATTATCCAATTCGTTTCATACGTTTCTGGACTACTTACATTTCAGTGAAAGAATCTGATTTTGGAAGGACTGAGGAGCATGACCATCTTTGCATATCCTGATGATTAATACTCTGTTTCATGGCAGAGGCGTTTCTTTTCAGCCTTTATCTAACATGTAAATAGATGGTTTTGGATCAAATATACAACCTTAAGTTACCAAAAATAGTGGCTGGTTGTTACCTTTGGTCAAGTTCATACAGGTCAAAGATTGAATACCAAAATTGGGGATAATACAGTTGTCAACAATAGAAAGACTAAAAAAAATTGGGATGGACAAGAAAGAGCAAAGTATTTCTAACAAATACCTGTAATTAAAACCATCTACTTAACTCAGTGGCTCCAAGCAATTAAAATTTCTTAGCGCAAGGAAGAGCTTGAGGTAAAACCTGACTTGTATTCATGATTATTTTTGATACTTTACAGTCAGGCTGTCAATGCATCACCTGGATTCTTCTTCCTATCTCCTAATTTATCTCTATTAAACTATGACATCATATTTTCTCGTTAGCGCAGGATGCTGATAGTAGGTAAATGGAAAAACTAAATGTGAGGACAGGTACTTCTCAACCTAGCAATTAGGTCAAAAGATACAAAATACCCATCCACTAAAAGAATAATGGACCTGAGTTACAAGTTAAATGATAGAGGCACACAGCAACTAGTATCAAATTCCATCACCATTTACCACACCTTCCCAGCAGTGGACCACTATGACGTGTAATTGGCGTCCTGTCAAGGAAAAAGCAGTATGCATCCAATTAACAAAGAACCAATTCAACTGCCGTACCTTCCTACTTACTAATTAGTTATTAACCAACTTATGTATCAATAAATAAGGTCATTCATCCTCAAAACCAGACACCAGAAAAAAACCAACCGAGCCAAGCTACAATAATTCTGCATTTTCTGTGTTTGCATGCCTTTATTTCACTTAATGTTTGCATGCCTTTATTTCACTTAAATCTACACCCTCAACGACCTCAAAAAACATCCTTGACCTTGAATCCCAGCATAAAGGCAGTACTAGCATCCAGGAATGTGGCATATCATTGAAAAAGCTAACTAACTCAGCTTATAAACTTCTCATTGTTTGAAGGATGCCACACTTCTCTAATCTCATATTTTTTCCAAGAAGTTTGGGGGATATAGGAAAAAGAAAAGCTAACTCTTCAATGAGAAACTTAATGGTATACACTTAAAAGGCATCATGACCATCTAAGAAGTATATCAAAAGGCTGGATGCAAACCAACTACAGCAGTGACTTTCATGCAGCTACTACCTTTGGCATAGACTAGTACCTATATAGGGCAGCTTAAACCTTGTATTCTTCAACATGCATCCACTTTGTAGAGGACCATTTGTTCCCCATAATCACAGGGCATCCACCTGGCATCAACAGCCATAAGACAGATTTAAACTCATTAGTTTATTTAAATGCTTAATCATTCTTGAACCACAACTAAAGATAAACCCAAAAATAGTTGGAAAAAGGGTCAACTACAAACCATGCAAACTTGAAGGATCTACCGTCGCATCAGGCCTCATGCTCCAGAACAGCAATGCATCACCCATCTTCGGCTTCACAGCAAGACCCTGTTTACCACATTCAGACAATTCATTCCACCAAGGCACAGCACTAAAATTTCCCTTGGCTGCTGGAAATATTGTCTCACCCCCTTCTTCAACATCTGACCTGCATCAGTGGCAGAAACTAAGGTAGGAGGTAGCAAATCCTTTTCCATCTTAAAAAAAAGATAGGAGAAAAAGAGGAAAGAAGTTCCTGTGCTACAAGTGTCTAAACAAAATTGGGTGTGGAATGCATCATAGACATGTATTGAGAAAATTATAAAACTTACAAATACATAAGCATAGTAGCCATCCGCTGGCCTCCATTTTTAGTGTTGAACTCATCAAGGAAGTAATCAAAGTGTGCATCGTATTTCTGTCCAGCTTCATAGTGGAGAACTTGAAGACCTTCTCCATGTTCTGTAAACAACAATGTTAGCTTGAAGTCATCGAAGGAGAGATAAGCAAAAGAAACGTAATGATTGAAAAACAAGGACTATCCATTTAACTGCAAAAGAAATAAAAAGGAAACAGATTTCGCAAAACGAAAAGTTCAACAAATTGTTTCAGAGTAAAAAATTTAAATTGAAGGTTTAGCTTAGTATTAGAATCTCATACCTACAGGAATGAAAGTGTAGTCTGCTATCCTTTTTTCTATGTCCCTAATGATTTTATCTTGCCCTCGTCTCAGAAACATACCTGAACTTGTACGAACCCTGCAAACAACATAAGCCAAATGTCATAAGATGTAACATTAGGAGTTCAACACATAATTGGTCTTTAAACAATAGAGGGTTTCCACAGACAAATTTTAGCACTATAGCTTTCACAAAAAATAAAAAGCATAAAGAGGAGTATTGATGTTCAATATCAGAACATTATATCTTAGCATTTATAATCACAAGAAAAGAAAAAAAAAGGAAGAGGTGAGTGGATAGAAAAGGCAAACCTGCTATCTTTACTCTGCCCTGTTTTGCTATCAACAACGGTGGACTTTGCCATGTGAGGTTTAGCAAGATTTATTAGGTACTCACATTCTTCCTTGGACTGCTCAAATGGGTATAAAGAGTCAAAATCAAGGCAACAACCCGTAAAGAGAAACAGTGATGGAACAAAGGGATCACAGAAACAAGCTGTGCCCAGAAATATACCGATTCAGCAACAATAAGAAGGGTTTTACAAGGTTTCCTTCATAAATTATTCGATTAATTCAACCCATCTACATTGCATGTGCGAATAACTACTGCTCTCGTCAATTCCCTTTAATTACAAAAGTTCCTAACGTAAGCATATACATTCAGAGAGATGAGATTTGCAATTTCAGGTTGTTTAGACTAACCAAAAAATCTCAATGACGAATGAAACCTTGATATATCTCTGATTTAATTAGCACAAAAGTAATTTATAAATAAAGATTAAAAGAAAAAAGAAACTAACCAAGAAGTTATGATAAATGAAAGCTCTAGGCTCCCAAGAAAGGACTTCAGTCCACTGCTCACCTCTCTTCCCCAACTCTTTTCCTCTGCAGCACGATCCCGCCCAAATATTGAATCAAATCAGAAAATAAATCGCTATTAATAAAAGTGATCAATGCGTTAAAATGGAAACCGCGTTACCTTTCAAAAGCCATGCGTCTATAAGAAGTAAGATCATTGGGCGGAGAATCGTCGGTGCTCATCGGGAGAGAGAAAATCCCTAGTCCCAAAAGCATCAACAAAACGACCGTTAACATAAACAGCATCGACAGCACAAGCATTACCGTCGACCATTTCTTCGCTTGTAATCGAGAATGTCTCACTTTCGCCATTCTTGAATTAAACCAAGAAATAATAATAAGAATAATAATAATAACAATAAGCTCAAAACCCTAAAGATCGATCCAAGAAAACCAAACCCCTAGTTTTGGTAGAACACAGATTTAAGAACTTTGACAATTTTTTTCTTCGTAAATGTTGAAAACGGAACCATTTGAGGACTAACCGACTTCGCTGAGCTAATTTAAGAGCGCGACATTTATATTTATATTTATAGCTTTTCCGAAATTGTCGAGTCTTTGCGAAGCAGGTTGCGCAATGACAAAAGAACCCTTTTTGTTGGTACAATTTACAATGCACCAAAGGTAATGCTCGGTGAAATGTTGTTGTTTTTTGAATAAAATAGTACATTTAAAGTAATTTAATTTTATTAAAACAACTCTTGGGTATTCTTAAATGAAAAATATAATTTCACGCAAATAAATTGAATGATAACAACAAATTTATTTTTTTAAAAAAATGTTAATATAAATGTATAAAAATAAATATAAAAATAGGTAATATTCAATGTAAAATGAATAAAATATATTATAATCAAACTGCAATTTAAGTTATGATAATTATAAAAACAGTAGAAAGTAAGAACAAATATAACTTTAATAATTTAAGTTATGGCAACATAATTGCTTCAATAATTTTCAATATTAATTAGTTTTCCAGAATAATGTAAGAACCAGCATAAAATGTGCCTAAACAAATAATACCTCGATGTAATGTTTAAATTAAAATCAATCCTAATATGACAAAATAATGAAAATGGTAAATATATATAGTATATAACATAAAACAAATAAAATGTGTTATAATTATGTACAAAATTTGCCTCCATAGCAACTGAATTATATGAAAACATGATGTTATTTTGGTAATTAATTTTATTATAGCTTACAAATAATTTTTCAATATTTTATATTAATTGAAAATATTATAATTTCTATTAATATTTTATATTATATATTAATTATGTTTATATATAATATATTTTAATTATATATTATTGATAATTAATGTCTCAATCGATTTTATTATAAATTTTAGATACAAAAAATCAATTGAAATAGTCAAATAAACAAAATCAAGTAATCGACTAAAATCAAAACTAAACAAGTTATATCAATTTCAATTGGATTTAATTTATTTGGTTGAAATTAATTAATATTCATCCCTAACACTTAGAATAACAAATAAGACCACCATTGGTCAGTGAAATAAATTAACATAAGTTACTCCTACTTTGAAAATTTTTTTTAATTTAATAATATTGCAACATCTCTTAACAAATTACCATTTTTGTTATACGCGTGGCATGGAAAAAAAGTTTAAAAATTTAATCTTACATGCTTAAAATTTTTTTAAATTCATTAGAAATATTCTCAAACTTTAAATTTTTAAACATTCATTTTTTTCATATATATATATTCTTGCTTTATTTATATACAGTGTAATGATATTATAAAAAATAGTTGCAATTGTAAAATTTTATTTAATTTAAACATATTATAACATGTGATGTATTGTACATTTTGACATTTATATGTATATACACATGACATGATAGTATGTACATGAATTCTTGGGAGATTATGTATTGTCAAATGAAAATCATCAAAAAGTTTGAAAGAAAAGTTGATAATGATGATGATGACAATATCAAAATGAAACATCAACATCTGTGATTGGACAGATGACCATTCCATACATGATTTTTTCACCATGCCCACAAATTCCCATAGAAATGCAAATCGCCATCTCACCAGCAAAGTTCTCGTTTAATTGACAAATCATCGTTACCAAACATGGTAACATAGGCAACAATGCTTTTGCGAATGTTCATCATGAGTTGAAATAAAAAGACATGACATGATGACAATTCTGTCTTTTACTTCAAACTTTAGAATAGAGATGAATGTGTGTTTTGTAATTAACATGCTATTGTTCTTTTTATGTTTGCGAAATTTAAATATTTTTAGCAAAAATCGTTGAATTCTTAATATATATTATTCCATACTTCTTAATATAAAAATAAAAGAATATTAAGTGATGAAAAAACATTACTAATAAAATAAATGAAAGGGAACGAGGGACTATAAATTAGAAATGAGTTGAATCGGTATGCTTCTCGTAGGTGACCTGCAAGATTGATATTCTAACAGAAGTCCTTGCATTTGCAATTGTACAGGCTCCTTCCTAGAAACTGGTTGCCAAGTTCTAAGCAAATGCAGATGAGTGGCAGTCTCGGTATCTCTTTCTTCTAGAACACTTTGAAAAAGTTGAAATTCCAATAAAAGATTCAGAAAATTAAAATTCTGATCAGTTGTTGATGTTTCCTGGAAAGTGGTCTCCAAGTTTTACCAGGAATAAAGTGGTAATCCGATTCTTTCCTTGGGTGACTTGAAAAGTCGAAATCGCAATAGTAAGTCAACTAGTAAATATCCTGTGATCCAAACAGATATTTGGGTTGCAGAAGATTGAAACTGGCAGTAAATTTGCAGTGGGTTATTTGAGAAATACGAAAGAAAGCAGGGTGCGACGGTTGTAAATTTCGACAAAACCAGCCTCGCAAGTTTTCTTTTGGCTCTGGTCTCTTTTGCTTGCGCAGTCGACATTGATCGTCGTGTTCCTCGCCGAAAAGACACATCACCTGTTACAATTATCCAGACAAAACATCAGCTAAAAATTTCTCCCTCTTCAGTCTGCGTTGAAAATGGCAGGTCAGGGAACATGGCAACCGAAAGAGGAAGGTTTAAGGGAGATATGCGGAGTGTTGGAACAGCACATTTCGCCTACGTCTGATAAGCCTCGTATTTGGCAACAACTTCAGCATTACAGCCAATTCCCCGATTTCAACAGATACCTCGTTTTTATCTTTGCTCATGCTCAGGTACTACTATTTCATTCCATCAAACTCCAATTATTTACCAACTAATGCCTTTCAAATCCTTCCTTTAAGGTTAATTTTCGTTCTCCTTTTTTTTTTTTTTTGGTTTTCTTCGTTTCAGCTTTGTCAAGCTCCTTGTTGATTGTTTATATCCTTTTTCCCTGATGAATTTTTATATAAGCTTTCTGTTTGAATTCGAGAATTGGGTTCGGATTTGTAAACTCTGTTTACTCTCATATTGAGACGACCGGTTTACTTAAACCGGGAAAGAAGCATCTCTTTTAAGCTTGTCTAGTTCTGTGCTAGGTTGTTTAGACTATAGATACTATAATTACTTCTTCTCTCTCCTTTTTTGTTTTTTGCCTTATTTATTTGCTTATTTTTTTTGTTAAAGAATATGTATAAATGATTGGCCAAGCAACATTTGTGAATTGCAGCTGAAGGGGAATGAATCTTTAAGCGTTTTTCAAGTTTGGAAAGTGGGTTGACTTGGAAGTTCTTGTTATTAGGTATAGTTAAGATGTTTCTTGTAACAGGATGTTCCCAATACTGCAATGCATATAATCAAACGATATGGATTAGCAGAATTACACGTATATATTCAGGATTGATCTCAATTGTTTCTTTATTAGTTGAAAAGTCAGAACTGAAAGGTTAAGAAGATGAAAACTCCAACACGTGTATTGAAGCTCATTTCAATTCTATCTGGATTTTGTTTATCCTCTTTATATGAGCTTGATTTCCTTTTAACTTTTTGAGTTCCTTATTTGCTTTTCTGTATTTCTTTTGTGTAATGAGTACTTTTATTAATTTTCGTTTTTGGTGATGGTTGTCAAAGAACTGGCCTATAATATTGAATGATCTCGAAATTTTATAGATTTTAATCTTTGTGAAGCTTAGAAATTAATGGTTTGAAAGTCGATGTTTCCTTGCTTTAAGTCATGCTGTGAGGTGCTATTTGTCTTTGAACTCATTTCCATCAAAGCTGAATAGCGTTTTCTTTGTACTTGCTTTTCTGAGCAGGGTGCATCTGTTGAAATTCGACAGGCGGCTGGTTTACTTCTGAAAAATAATTTGCGAAGTGCTTTCAAATTGCTAGATCCTGCATATCAGCAATATATAAAGTCACAGTTGTTACCATGTTTAGGGGAAGCAAAAAGGGACATAAGGAATACGGTTGGGACAATTATCAGTGTTATTGTCCAGCAAGAACGGATTCTTGGCTGGCCAGAGCTGTTGCAAGTACTTGTACAGTGCTTGGACAGCAATGACATCAACCATATGGAAGGTGCCTTGGATACTTTATCAAAGGTAACAATTGCTTCCCTGATTTCTTATTTGCATGTTGAAGATTAATAGCAACAATATTATTCTTTACCAATATAAAAGTTCCAGTAACGTTTGCCTTTTGTGCTTGAGATACTGAATCAAATTAAAATTGTCTATTAATTAGTAAGGGAAGTATCTTTGAAGCCAATGCTTAAGCTTGTTGCTGAAATTTCCACTTTGTCCCTCCAAAACTCTTAATTTACAGAAGCTTCCAGATAATAATGGGATCTTTTAGATGCAATACTTAGCGTTAATTGCTCTTTCTCTCTCTCTCTCTCTCTCTCTCTCTAAATAAATGGGTGCTCCATGTCTTATTGAATTTCCTTTGAGAACAATATTCATCTGTGAAGAATTTGATACGGTAACAAATGTGACAAGGACATTTCATCCTTTATAGAAGTAGAAATTACCAAATGCTATTTTATGGCTTATTTGTGATCTTGTGAACATAGATCTGTGAAGACATACCACATGAGCTTGATTCAGATGTACCTGGTTTATCTGAAAGACCCATTGATGTATTTCTACCTAGATTACTACAGGTGACAATTTTCTTCTCTAATTCATATTGAACACTTTATTTATGTCATCCTATATGCTGTCTGTTGATAAGTCATAATTGGTTCTTCATAACTGAGTTGTATGTGTATTATTATTATTTTTCCTTTGAAAACAGTGTTTCCAGTCACCGCATGCCTCTCTAAGGAAACTTTCTCTTGGATCAGTAAATCAGTTCATTATGCTGATGCCCTCTGTAAGTTTGATGAGAACTCTGCTTTCTAACTGACAAACCCAAGTTTGTTGCTTTCTTTGCTTAATTTATGTTGTAGAATACATTGTAGGCTTTATATCTGTCCATGGATCAGTACCTCCAGGGTCTATTTGTCCTTTCTCACGATCCAGTTGCAGAGGTTAGAAAATTGGTAAGTTGGTTCTATACATGCTTTTATGTTGCAACCTGAAACAATCTGTTAAATTGCCTTGTTAAAGACTATCTGACACTTAACTTTTCAGAATTGATGGATGCTATCTACTTTTTTTTTTTTTTGACTCTTATAATTGTGCATGTTACATTTTCTTTTTCTTTGGTACAGGTTTGTGCAGCCCTTGTTCAGCTCATTGAAGTTAATCCTTCTTTTTTGGAGGTATATGACTGTTCTACTTCATACTGTCCAATGCAATATTTTCACACACACATATATATGTTTGTTTGTTTAACAGCTCTTTTTTCCCTTTTTTACCCTTCCTCATTGAATACGGTCATGCACCCTAGTGGAATCAAACTCATGACATCAATGTGCGCCATCTCTTCATGTCAGGGGAGGATATGCCACTTTTCCACAAGTTCTATAGCTTAGTTTGTGGGTTTTTAATTGAAATATGCAAATAGCGGTTTAGAGTCACATTGGCATTTTATTGGTTGACATGATTGATGATTTTGTTCATTTTTCCATTTCATGTCGTGTATATCTTCATTTTCATGGTTGACACACAACATTTGGCCTCTTCTACTAAAAAATGTTTGATGTTATATCACAGCCACATTTGAAGAATGTGATTGAATTTATGTTGCAAGCCAACAAGGATGCTGATGATGAGGTTGCTCTTGAAGCTTGTGAATTCTGGTAAAGCTATAAAAGCTTACTCTCAACAATTTGGTAGGAACTTTAGTTACGGTGTTCTTTCATATGTTAAAGATTGTCATGGGAGCCTTTTGGCTCCTGGAACTACATGCTGAATGCTGATCATACAAGTTTGTTGTGTTCCATCAATGAAAGCGAAGAGTTGCTTTACTTTCTATAGTGTATGAATCATTTGGCGTGGATTGTTGATACAATGAGACTATTAAAATTTTGACTGTGTAGCATTTTAGCATTTTTTATGCTTTTTATCTATGGAGGGAGTTAATATGCTAAGAATTTTTGTCCTTGTGATTATCAGGTCAGAATACTGTGAAGCACAGTTAAACCCTGAGCTTTTAAGAGAGTTTTTACAACAGCTAATTCCAGTATAACCTTTGTCCTTTTCTTGGTCTTTGACTGTTAACTCCTACAATGATAAACTCATTTACTTGCTTTGTTTCTTATCTTCTTAGGTTTTATTGTCAAATATGGTTTATGCTGATGATGATGAATCTCTTATTGACTCTGAGGTAAATCTTTCTGGATTATGATCACTTTCATTCAGTCATTGTTCTTTGTATCTGCTTATCTTTATCTTCTACTCTTATACTTGCAGGAGGATGGGTCTGTGCCAGATAGAGATCAGGTTTTCAGAGTTCTTTGGTCTTTTTCTTTGATTGTAAAATGTTACTTTTTACTTTTCCAGTTATTTGTAAGGTTTGATAATTATATTTTTATCTTCTCTGGTGATCTTTTATCTTTCTGAACTGTGCAACTCGCATGTAGGACCTTAAGCCTCGTTTTCATTCATCACGATTTCATGGATCAGAAGATATGAAGGATGATGTGAGTTTTCAGCTAAACTCTTAGTATGGTTTACTTATTCCTTCTCCCATATGTATGTAGACATACAGTTGTTTGAAGAATTTGACAATTCAATTTATTGACTTCATGTTGACTTTTAAAATTTCACATTTCAGAGGTGACATCTCTGTTTTGCCTTTAAAAATTTATTATCTGCAGGATGATGATAGTTTAAATATTTGGAACTTGAGGAAATGCAGTGCTGCTAGCCTTGATGTCCTTTCAACTGTCTACGGAGATGAGATTCTTCCAACATTAATGCCTTTAGTTCAGGTGATTATGCTATAGGATTTTATATGGTATAGTAATGGTGATTACCAAATAGTTATCTGTCTTCCTGTATTCTCCCTATTGCATGATGCTGTAGAGGGGTTTGTGTTAGAATGTGTTTTGTATGGCCAAGCATCTGCAGTGGTTAGCAGAGAGGACATTTGACTGTTGTAATGATTTAATTCTCTGCTGATCCGCTTCTGCTTGTCTTTGAAATGTTAAATCCTATAATACCAAAATTATGGTTATTTCCCAATCCAGGCAAAATTATCCACCTCAGATGATGGCAGCTGGAAGGAAAGAGAAGCTGCAGTCTTGGCTCTTGGTGCCATAGCTGAGGGTTGCATAAGAGGTCTTTATCCTTATATAGCAGAGGTAATGCTGCAGTGGGTGTTAAAGTGTTTCAAATTATAATCAGGAGCTTTTGCATTGCTTTTTTCTTCCGTATCTTTTTGATGTTGTTTTTCTCCCTCTTTTTGGCAGAGTTCATCTTGTCATTTGTCTAACTAACCATGTTAGATGCCTCTGGTTGAGCATGTGGTCATATGCATGTCAACATAGTAGAGGGATGAAAAAGCAAAACAATTTTGTTTCACTTGACTGGTTTATTTTCCTTTTACATTCTAGAACCTGCTAAATGTCAATCAACAGACGAACAAGTTTAGAATGTATATGACTTTTTCAGGGATATATGCAATTGTGCTTCTGATGTTAATGTAGCAAATATTGATGATTAATACTAGATTGCTGTAAGTAATTCATTACCCTTACGTGCAGATTGTAGAGTTTCTACTCCCTCTTCTTGATAATAAGTTTCCTTTGCTTAGGAGTATAACCTGTTGGACACTCTCTCGCTTCAGCAAATTTATTGTTCAGGTATGAAGATTTCTACTTATGCAGTGCTTAGTATTTCTTGTATTTATAATAGTTTTATTGCATGCTTTACTTCATAAAATTTGTCCATCAATTCTTTAGAGGGAATAAGCGTGATGCTTATTCAGGTGGGCAAAATAGGGAGAAAATCTTCCAAACTTGCATTCTCTTACTATATTATCGTACGAAGATTGTCCTTTTAACACACATACTACATCTCTCTTTCTCCATTCTACCATAGATGCTTTCATGTTGTCCAGTTTCAAATAAAGATTACCTCATCAAATCAAGCAGCAGAAATTACCAATTTTAGGTGGAAATTTAAATAGATTCATTTCAGGGTATTGGCCATCAAAAAGGTTATGAACAATTCAATAAAGTCCTTATGGGTCTTTTACGTAGAATTTTAGACACCAACAAGCGAGTGCAAGAGGCTGCATGTTCAGCTTTTGCTACACTTGAAGAGGTTTGTCCCATAATGTCTATTCCTCAAATGACATTTCTACTTCATACACACCTAGCGCTCAAGAGCTAATAATTTCTGCAGGAGGCTGCTGAGGAGTTGACACCTCACTTAGAAATCATTCTTCAACACCTTTTATGTGCTTATGGAAGATATCAGGTTTTTTGTTCTGCTCCATATAAATTTATTCTTCAGCAGAACTATTCGTTTTACCAATAAGAGAATGTATATATCTTGCCCTTTTTTGTTTTCTACTAATAGCTGTTTTTGTAACTAATTTTTAGAAAAGAAACCTTCGGCTTGTTTATGATGCTATTGGTACCTTAGCAGAGACTGTTGGAGGAGAGCTGAATCAGGTATCTAATGCTTGCTTTGCTTGTTCTTATCTATTTTGGCTTGTTTATCTCTCGTTTAGTTTGAAAAATGGCAGATAAAAACTTAGGTCTTGTGGTCTTTTAATGATCAGCTAAAGTTGCTGCTAACTTCCATCTTTATATTGCAGCCCAGGTATTTACAGATTTTGATGCCTCCATTGATTGCAAAGTGGCAGCAGCTTTCTGATGCAGACAAAGACCTTTTCCCGCTACTAGAGTGCTTTACATCTATAGCACAGGTATGGCACACTTTTTTCTTTAGAGAGTTGAACTGTAGAAGCCACTCTAATCTGTAATTTAAAAACTTTTTAGCCATCCAAGAATATCCATGTATCAATTTATATGAAGTGACAAAAGTTATTGTTATTTTCCTTTCTAACATTCTTGTATTGCAAAGTCTCATTCTGCTGTCCAGATTTTTTGTTACAAATTATACATGATTGAACTGCCATTGAATTGTAAGATTGAATTCTCTGAGTTTAAAATGAACATGTTTAGCCATCGTGGTTGCATATGGCTAGCACTGATAGTGACTGATCATGAAGCCTGGGGAGGACGAACTAATTTAAAGAAACCCAGAAATCATTTGGCTCTAGTTCTTCTCTGTCCTGTGCTTATGTTGGGGTGCTTATTTTGGGGCATAAAATTATAAATTCATGCTCTTTATTAATTGACTGGCAAAATATGTTTTAAAATGGAACCTATGGTACCCTGTGATTGTAAAGGCAATGAGATTAATTCAAACCTAAGGGATCAATGAGCTCTACTAGGATTCTCAGAAGGCTTATCACTTTCACTATAAGTGATGTTTCTCCCTCTCACCTTCTCCCTCCTTCCATCCATTTCTCTCTCACACTTAGTCCAAAGATTTCAAGTTTTAGATTAAATATCAAGTGGGATTGGAGCCTTAATGATACTCACCCATCTTTATGGTTTGTCCTTTTCAGGCACTCGAAAATGGTTTTTCCCAATTTGCTCAACCAATTTTCCAAAGGTGCATAAAGATTATCCAATCACAGCAATTGGCAAAGGTTGATTTTTCTTTCAGTTTACATTTCTTTTATCATGTGCTTAACTTCAACTTTGTTTGAATCTTGATTAAGGATTGATGCTTAATTTGCAGGTTGATCCTTCATCTGCTGGAATGCAATATGAGAAAGAGTTTATTGTGTGTTCTTTAGACTTGCTCTCTGGGCTGGCAGAAGGTCTTGGTAGTGGCATCGAAAGCTTGGTATCAACCTTAATAAAATTTTTATTTTCTGGTCATATACACTGTGCATCCATCTGGTATTTGTTGTTTGCATCTGTGTCCTTGTTAAACTTGTCATTTAATGATGTTTTGAAAATTAATTCATGAGAACTTGGCAGTCGATTAAAACAAAATCTGTCATTTAATTGTGAACATACCACTATCAAACAATTTTTTGATTGCAATGCCACTAGCTGCTGATTGATACAAAATTTTGCCATTCTGTGCCTCGTGATTCTTTTTTGGTGAACCCTAACTTAACACATTTGGGCTTCAATCCTAACAAAAATCTTTTGCTCTCAGGCTTTGGTTTCAGTAATATTGTGCCCCAGTTGGTCTGATAGTGTATCTTAAAATGAAAAATGAATGGAAATGTTCTGAAGAATCATTCTAGTTTTCAAGATCTAAGCCATTCCAGTGTTTGAAACTCCATGCACCAGGGGCAG
The DNA here is from genome assembly GCF_002168275.2 of Theobroma umbraticum. Lineage (NCBI taxonomy): Eukaryota > Viridiplantae > Streptophyta > Magnoliopsida > Malvales > Malvaceae > Theobroma > Theobroma umbraticum. The sequence continues at coordinate 8,039,367 of NW_018397260.1, read as the reverse complement.
GGGAATGGCTTATGGAGATTAACATTTTGTTTGAGGAAAAATGTTGTGCTTGGGGTTCAATTCCTTGTTTAGAGTTCTAAGGCAAGATGTTCTGTTCATCTTGTGCATGTGCAGTTGCTCACATTGATACAAATCGGTTTTACAGGTTTCACAAAGCAATTTGAGGGACCAACTTCTGCAATGTTGTATGAATGATTCTATTGATGTTCAACAAAGTGCGTTTGCTCTTTTTGGGGATCTTGCAAGAGTGAGTTTATAATGCATGCCTTACAAATTCCTTTATATATGATTATCAGATTTGCTTTTATCCCTTTATGTTTGTAGAGCATAACAGTACCAGCGCTTTATATACAGGCATGTCCGGCATATTTGCATCCTTGTCTATCTGAATTTCTTAATGTTGCAGCCAAACAAATGGTAAGGTGAAGCCTACTATACAACACTGATATCTATTTGAGCGGTCCAACCTTACACATTTTCTGGTAAATGCAGAGCACTCCTAAGCTAACAGAATCCATTTCAGTGGCTAACAATGCTTGCTGGGCTATTGGAGAATTAGCAATTAAGGTTGGCTTCCTGTCTCTATCATGTAGCTTTGTCAAACTGATGCATATTCTGTTTTATCAGTAACTAGCTTAGATTTTATCATTTGTAAGATTAGAGAAAAGTATATGTACACTAGCGCTCTTGATATAAAAGCCATCTTCAAGTGAGAAGAATTTTGCGGTAGAAATTTTTGCTTTTCAAACTGTTCATTATAGTATGCTTGTTTCTGTTAAATAAATGCATGGATTATTTTTACTTTTGGGTGAGTACCATCTTTATTTAACAAGTAGATGGTGGAAATTTGAGTTCAAAATAAAGGGCAAATAAGAGTTACATTGAGCTGGGTTTTTTAATCTAGATTCTTAGTCTGTATTTTCACTCTATATATAGCGGGGTGATTGGTAGCCATAATTGAGAGAGTAGCATGTGAATAACTCTGAGAGAGGATTAGAACTTGTGAATTCTAACTGCATCTTTGATCTTGTTGCTGGGAAGCACTCATGCTTTTGAAGGATGGACTTATAAAGGCTTCGCAAACAGTTTATGATGCTTGACTAAGTGGTGGGTTATTACATCTTTTACACTGAATTAACAGGTCGGTCAGGAAGTTTCTCCATATGTCATGACTGTAGTCTCGAGCATAGTTCCAATTCTCCAACATGCAGAGGTATTACTGAACTGTATTATTGTTGTTTCTAGTTTCTGTTTGTTTTCTTCCTTTTTTCTTTTTTAAAAGGATAGATTTCCATATTGCTGTTGGGCAGGGTGTCAACAAATCACTTGTAGAAAATAGTGCTATCACTCTCGGTAGGCTTGCTTGGGTTTGTCCAGAGATTGTTTCACCTCATGTGGAGCATTTCATGCAAGAATGGTGCACTGCTTTATCCATGTAAAGTACCTTTGTTTCTCAGTTGCCGTTTGCTAGTATAAGAGCTGTTGGTTTAATAATGTCTGGTAGCCTGCATCATAGCTAATCTTTACTATGAAAATTTGGGATCAACCATAGCCAAATTCGAAATGTGTCAACCCACAAATTGTTACATTTGTACTGTAGTTGAGATTACATCCTCCTGCCCTTTACGCTTTCCACTTCACACACAAACACAGTTTCCTTTAACAACTTTCCTTCAAAACAAGCAATTTATCAATGCAGCAAGGAAAATAAGTTTTAGAACGAGTTGCTCATTATTAACTTACCAAAGTATGGAATCTGTATTCTGATGTTGCAAGAATTGTTTATCCAAAATGGAATGTACATGTTCAGACATACGTGCGTATAAATTTATATAATAGGCAGTTCAAACAATCCAATGCTTGAATCAGCATTGTAACTTAAACTGGCTGAACAGGTGGAGCTGGATCTATTCTCTATTAATGCCAGGATGGGGAAATATAGATAATTGAATTACTTGTTCCTTCATTACCATCAGAATCTCCATCTCAACTCCTCAAAATTTCAGTCATTGAGCATGAAATTGTCATTCATCATTCACCCTATAGTTGCTGCTATGATCTTTCAAAAGCTTCTTATGAATTATAAATTCCTGACAGGATACATGATGATATAGAGAAGGAAGATGCCTTTCATGGTCTCTGTGCAATTGTATGTGATTTGTTTCAAAAACACTCTCAGTGGATTATATTAGTAATTGCAATTTTGAAGGAGAATTTGTCAAATATTTGCAGGTTCGAACAAATGTATCTGGGGCTTTAAATTCACTGGGCTATATATGCAGAGCTATTGCAAGTTGGCATGTAATATTTGCAGCAAACTATTTAACTTTCGAGCGTTTGTTACACCTATTCTATTCAAGTTTAATGCTGTCTGTCTCTCAGGTAATGAGGAGCGAGGACTTACACAACGAAGTCTGCCACATCTTGCTCGGGTATAAACAGGTATGTTTCATCCCTTTTGGTGCCCTTTGGTTCAAAATCTTAGATGATGGAGATCATATCGTTACCAACCGGAGGAAGATGTACATGTACAGATTCTCAAAGATGGAGGATGGGAACAATGTCTTTCCACACTGGAACCGCAAGTGAAAGAAAGATTGTCAAACTATGGGGTATAAAAGTTACCGAGGTCATGAGTTGCTTACATAGAGGATTTGAGTTGTGACTTGTACGAGGTCCGAAAGCTTAGTTTTCCTTGTGGGTTGACGTTGCAAACACTTTAACAGAAGTTCAAAACTGATCATTTCTTTGGGAGCAGGGTCTAAAAGGTGCGATTTTGGAAGCACCTAACACGACTCGTATCATGATCCTTCAGGTCCATCAGATTTGGTTCATACACGTTTCGATTTAGCCCAAGTCATCATTAGAGAGTGAGACATAGGAATTGTAAACATCATAGCCTGTAAGTTTGTTTGTATGTTCGATCCATGCATTCCGAATCATTGTTAAGTGTCGAAGTATTTCTTCTTCGAAGAATTGTTCACCTTGCTAAATTAACGGAATTTCAAAATGCTGAGGATTTTGTCATTTTTCTTTGAAGTCTGAATCTGATAGTGTTTTCAATGGCGGAAAAATGGCAGAAGCTTCTTGAAAAAGTCATCTCCTTCCAATTATTGCCGCCATTTCCAGAGCCAAGGTTTCAGAGAGTTTCGAACCTTAAAACGTTGGACCGAAATTTACAATTTGAAGTTATTGAATTACAAACACAACATGTAGATTACATACAAATGTTTTTAAAGGTAATCATAATCTGATAAAGAAAAAAAGAGTTGAGAAATGAATCAATCACCGTCCGTCGCCACCGCCCCTCTCCTTCTCAATCTGCTGCCTCTGCTTCTCGGCGAGTTTCTCCAAAGCTGATTGCACCGCATCGCGCCCACCGATAAGCAATCGGGTCACCACCTCCGGATCTTTCTCGAACCGAGCTTCCTCGAACTCCTTCCGCGCGTTATCTCTCAGCACATCCCTCCACAGAACGCCCCGCGAATCGGCCCACATGAAGAACCGGGTCGCCCGGAGGATGTCGCGGTAGAGGCCCAGCGCCTCTCTCCGAGTGCTGGTGAGTCGCCGTCTAGTCAGCAACTCTTCTTCCTCGTCGTTTAGGGATTTCTCCTTCTTCACCACGTGTCTGTCAAGAATCTCCTCCACGGTGTCCGGACCGTTGTGCAAGAAACGCTGGATGAACACGACGTCGCTTCCAGAAACAAGCTTCAGACGGATCGTTAAATTTCGGCAGTTTCGGACGTAAGCGATCATTCTTCTGCTTTTCCTTTGTCTCTGCCTCGAAGCTAATTTCCCAGGCGGTTGAACAAAAAGATGGTTGCGGCCGTGAAGCCGTAAGGCCAAATGTAAACGGTTGGAATTGGGCTGTGTCATTGTGTTTCAGGCCCAAAACAGTTTTGGGCTTGGTCCATTTTTGAGAATCAGAACACCACCCACCCAAAAGCCCAAAAACCCAAAAAGCTTACCTCAAAAGGCCTTAAAAACAATCAATAAATTATAAAAATAATATAGTACGACTAAAATTAGTATTCTAATATTTTAAGTATGATTAATTTGTAGTTGACTAATTAGTAGTATAACTTTTTAAAATTTAGAAACTAAAAAATATATGAATAACAAAGTTTCACAATAACTATTGAGAATGCCTCATCTTTCTTCAAATCATTTTATTTTGTCTTAAAAGAAACATAATTTTTTTTAGCATATTAATGTTTTAAAATAGGATACATTTCCCTTATAAATATTATAAGAAGGAAAAAGATTTCATTAAATATCTTCTCTTATATAGAAATCCGGAGAAGGTAGGTTGTTTCAATCTTTGACTAAAGTAGACAATGAAAATTAATTCTCTTACTAATTAACACTGAAACAGAACGTCGGCGAAACTTGAATTGAAAATTAATAGACGAACGATCTTAATTTTTTCGATTCAACTGGTATGCTTTTGATAAAGATGAAGACACCATTAACAAATAAATATCAGAACGAATAATTTATCAATCAAATTAACCTACCGCCAATAGAAAAGAAAAAAATTCAATCAACAAATTTCTTTAAAACTTATTATATTGAATTACTCCCTCATGTATATATATTTACATCATGTGTGGTTAATGAAGAGAAAGGTATTCTAAAGATGAAAGATCAAATACAGCAAAACATCAATAGGCATCACGCTGCTAAACTACAGATATTCTTCAAATTTTGGTAAACCCAGTAACTCTCCAAATAGCCTGTCAATCCACCGTCTGATAGCCTTGAAAACATACTTGTCGATAAACTCGAACAATCCTCCACATGGAACTTCAAAATCCATGTCGCCATGATCGTCTTTCCGAAGCCCCGGCACAGCTTGCCAATAAACCCTAACTCCATCTTTAACCAGTAATGGCTCCCTAATCTTGCTATAGGCCATGCTGCGGCTCCGGGAGAATGGTGGGGTAGGAGTCTTCCTTGGGTGCAGTGGCACCAAATCTTTCAATGAGGTTAAGGTTGGAGCCTCACAATTTGGGACAGCAGTCATCTCAGTTATTGATCTAGTAAAAGATTACCAAAGCTGCTGCTTTATTGCTTCTCTGTTTGGTGATTCTTTTGTTGTTTTTGTATATAGGGAGTAGAAGTTTGGTATTTGTGGAGTAGAGTAGATATCCACAAAAGATTCATGTCACCACTATGATTGGCAAAACCAAAAGTTTATTACATATATTACTATACAGTAGCTGGCTTTCCTAATGTAGTAGCGCAATCCAGCATTTGTGCTTTTCAAGGAAATAAAAAGCAAAGTTGAATCTTTTTGCTAACTAGTTTTTTTCTGAGGGGAGGGAAATAAAAATTTTAAAAAAATTATTATTTCAGTAAAACATATTATCCTTGGATCAATCCATCAACATATTTGATGTTATTTTTGTTTTTTTACTGTTAATTCTTTACATTTTATTCTATCGATAATACTCATTAGGATTTCGTCAATAATATAATTAATGTCGATTAAATAATCAATATTATACTAATAAATATCGATAGAATTTTACTGAATGTATTTTGTTGATGATATCTTGTTTTTTAATGAAAATAAGTTATTTACTTATAAATAAAAAATATTTAAATTGATATTATATTTTTAATTATTTTACAAGGAGGAAAAAGGGAAAAAAAAAAAAACTATGTATACTCTATGAATCATGGACAAACTTGGGCAAGCAGCGAAGAGCTCCAAAAACCTTACCAAACCTAGGTTTCATAGCTAGAACAACATGCTTGTCGAACAAATCGCAGAATCCATGGTCCTCGAGCCCTTCTTTTCGTAATGGCACTTCCTCCCAGTAAACTGCGACACCGTTCCTAAACCATGGTTCCTCCCGCTTAGCATATCGCGTCTTCAAGTTACCAGGGTAAGCCGGAGTCGGGGTTCCTGACTGCGGCAACGACGATACCAAATCCTTCAGCGACTCGTACCTTGGAAGAAGTTCACTATCAGCCATTGAAAAATATACTTGGAGGAAGCAAAGAGTCGGAGAATACAAATATGCCATGCACCATGCAATATGATCATGAGGATATATATTTTTATATATAAACCATATTAAAATATACTTCCATGTTGGTTGTTATTTGTTAGTACTATGACTCAAATAGCACAAGGATTTATATGAAGTATCGAATTGTAATTGGGTCTTCTTCCCTTCTTTTTTTTTTTCTAATTGTATAAAAACAAAAACTAAAATGAAATAAAAATCGTAATTAGAATTAAGTAAAACATTCTGCTACGCAGATTAATAGAGAGAAATAATTTCTTTTTGCAAACCAATAACAAAGTAATACTCAAATACCCATCTTCAAATTTGAGGATCTATACTTAAATCTTTATAAGAACATTCTTAAATATTATAAAGGAAAACAAATTTGTTGTTACAGTTGTAAAATTAGAAAAATACATTAATAACCCATAAGTCCTGTCCCGAAGGAGCCCATTAGTTTGGGCCAAATACCCAAGACAAGCCCATATATTAAACGGTGTCGTTGGTAACTACCGCTAAAACCCTGCAAAACGTCCGTTAAGCTGCGGCAGTAGTCTGTGTCTCATCTGCTTTCTACACATTCAAACAGTGAAAGCAACTTCCATGGCTTTAACCAAAACAAAGCTACGGTTTCCCTCCTCTATCTCTCCTTTATCTCAACGCTTCTTCAAGTTGTACTCTTCAACGCTGACCTCGCTCCGAGGAGATGAACCAGGAGAAACTGATACGAGCGAAAAGCCCAAAATCGCCGCCCAATCCCCTGAAGAAGCCGAAGTCGCCGAAAAATTCCATTCCCTCATCAAAGACCACCACCGCAAAAACCCTAACCTCGACCTGAACTCAGCCCCGCCAACCCCTGACTTAACTATCCCATCTCTCTCCCTCGACTTCTCGAAAATCTCCGCCGTCCACTCCATCTCCCCTTCCCTCGTCCGCCAAGTCATCGACAAATGCGGTGGGGTCCGCCACGGGATACCTTTTCTCCAAACCCTCTCCTTCTTCAACTGGGCCACCACCCGCCCCGACTTAGCTCCCTCGCCTGACCCGTACAACGAAATGATCGACCTGGCTGGAAAGTTGAGGCATTTCGACTTGGCTTGGCATTTGATCGACTTAATGAAAGCCAAGAACATCGTCGTCTCGATCGAAACCTTCTCGATTCTGATCAGGCGTTACGTGAATGCCGGATTGGCTGCTGAGGCGGTGCACGCTTTTAATCGTATGGAGGATTACGGGTGCGTTCCTGATAAGATTGCATTTTCAATAGTGATTAGTAGTTTATGTAAAAAAAGAAGGGCTGAGGAAGCTCAAACATTTTTCGATAAATTGAAGGACAAGTTTGAACCTGATGTGATTCTCTACACTAGCTTGATCAACGGCTGGTGTCGTGCCCGGAATATCTCGGAGGCCGAAAGGGTATTTAAAGAAATGAAAATGGCAGGGATTAAGCCTAATGTTTATAGTTATACTATTGTGATTGATGCATTGTGTAGGTGTGCCCAAATTACGCGTGCTCATGATGTTTTTGCAGAGATGATTGATGTAGGATGTGAGCCAAATTCGATTACTTTTAATAATTTGATGAGAGTTCATGTCAAGGCTGGTCGGACGGAGAAGGTTTTGCAGGTTTATAATCAGATGAAAAGATGTGGTTGTCCTGCAGATACAATTACATATAATTTTCTTATAGAGAGTCATTGTAGGGATGATAATCTTGATGAGGCGATCAAGGTGCTTAATTTGATGATTAAGAAAGAGTGTATCCCGAACCCTTCTACTTTCAATACTATATTTAAGTGTATTGAGAAGTTACAGGATGTGAATGCTGCTCACCGAATGTATGCTAAGATGAAGGATTTGAAATGTATGCCTAATACTGTTACTTATAATATATTGATGCGAATGTTTGCTGGTGCAAAGTCTACTGATATGGTTCTCAAGTTAAAGAAGGAGATGGATGAGAATGAGGTTGAGCCTAATGTGAATACTTATCGGATTTTGATCACAATGTACTGTGGGAAGGGGCATTGGAACAATGCTTACAAGTTCTTTAATGAGATGATTGAGGAAAAAGGCTTGAAACCAAGTATGGCTCTTTATCAGATGGTGCTGGAGCAGCTAAGAAAAGCTGAGCAGTTAAAGAAACACGAGGAACTAGTAGAGAAGATGGTTGATAGGGGATTTGTGACACGTCCTTTGTAGAAGTAGGTTCTTGCTGTTGTATCTGTGACGCCTGTGAGGTAATTCTCAATGTTTTTGACATAGTTGATTGATTAAATTGCTTCAAGTCTTATCTATTCACTGTAATGTCATAAGGTTGTACATTAAAAGAGTTGGGGTGCACTGTTTTATCTTCACCTTTTTGTGTTCAACAAGTAGCATACTTTGTTCTCACCATTTTGACTCAAAAGTCCTACCTAAAGTTGATTTAAATCTCCATCAAATTTTGGTTACAGTTTTCCAACTGTGTTAGCTGGACTAATCTCATGGACTAGCTTACTTCAATGATAATGTGTTTATGGAGGATCTTTACTGTCTGAACATCATATGTAGAAGTTCCTGTGCATCAAGTTTTAGTGTAGGTCCCTGTGGTAGCCGATCATTCTTGTTCCATGTGTTTTTGTCCAATTGAAACCGATGCCTACAATTGGTTCATCTTACAAATTTTTCTGTTTCACTTAAGTCTCATTTTTCAAGGCCCTAAAGGCGACATCAGCTGCCCTAAGACATTTCTTTCTATCTCTTTTGTATGAACAATCTATCTTTAGTAGGTGGGATATTGTTGTGGAAAGAAATGGAACCTTAGTGCCTGGTTGGTTCGAAGTTATGCATATGCTTGACTCAGTGACTTGGTAGAACACATGTTAAAGAGTTGGCACCATGACCACTTTAGGTTGTTAGTCAAGAACTGGACATTGATAAGAGTTGGAACAAGTTGAAATCATTGACACTTACACCACAAATGCAGTTATAGAAACAGTATATATTAATTTCATGAACCATTATTTTTATTACAACTACTGGTAGCATCCAAGGGGAAACAAACAATTCTTCCGGCTTCTATTTTGCATTATCAATGAACTAAAATTAGGAAATTGGATGACAGCTTCTCAGATACGAAGGCCATCCTCCCTATTGACTTCAAACTATCCTTTGAGATACCAAAATGCAGCTTCATTCCACTAGCAATGCCCCTGCATACCAAGCATCTCAGTCAGACCTTTCAGTCTCTCGGTTCCTTCACTAATCAAGAAGCGGATCCTTTGTTTATCCTTACAATCTCGATTACTCTCCATCTCCTGTCTAATCACCTGTTTCAATTCAGCTGCAAAACCCATATCTGATCAGGCAATGCAAGTACAGTAAATGTTTGAAGCATGTACTTCTTTCAAACAAGATGGATCAAAATCTACAAAGAACTGATACCAAAATGGCAATACAAAACAACAAAGCAATGAATATGCATTAAGATTTAAGCTCAGAGAACAGGGGTTCTCAGAACTTTTCTTAGCAGCATTAACCAGTATCCAGCTTTCACCTCTAGAATGATCAGGAGCTCTTCGAGCAGTCCGTAGAGCTTGCCTGTAGAGCTTCAGCGCCCTAGCACGAAGAAGGAAGTCCTGCAACTCCAAGGAGAGAAACATGACTGATTCTCTCCTTTTAGATAAAAAGGAAATCCTTCGTTTGTTACAAAACAAATTTTAAGCCCAAATGAAAGTCACATTCCCCGATCTTCAAAAACATTTCCTTTCACAAATCTAGTAACCAACTCAAAGAATTGAATCGAACTACGTTTAGCTGCTTTCGAAAATCAGTAAAACTCGGGCACTCACTGACATTTCCAACTAAGTCAGTCTTTGGATTTGATTACAAAGCTAAGAACATGAACTTACCTTGAGACAAAGAGAGGGGAAGGGAATGAATGTTAAGAGCTGAAAGCTGCAATTAATCCGACAACAAAAGGCCCCAAGCTTGCGAAATTGACACCCAGACTCTTTGGCCGTTCAACGAAGGAAAGAAGAACGCTGTTGCGAACGTCCGATGGTTCTGGTCGTTGCTGGGAAACGGCGTGGAGGCAATGAGAATGATAAAAAGGCCTTTGTATTCGACAAAGGCTTTATAATTCTTTCGTAAGAAATAACGGGCTCGTCCATCAATTCATGGGCCGTTGGCCTGTAGCAAAACAAAAGAGTCCTACTTGGGTTTAAGTCCATGGTTTAATTCCTAAGAGAACTGATTGAAAAATCTGAAGCCTACCAGCGAAGGAGAGAAGCTTGGAGGTCCAAGTGTTAAATTCTCTTTGTAATCTTCTCTACTAGAGGACCACAATCCTTATTTGCTGAGTCCCTTTGTGATGAGGGGGACACCCAGGCACTTCACTGGCAATGAAACAAGTTTGAAGCCAATTCACTGCTGAATATCAGAAAGAATATGCTTAGGATAGCAAAGGAAAACAGCTCAATCTTGGCACTGTTGTGCTAAAGGTCAAAGAGTTTATAAAAGAAAAAGAGCACATCATCTGTGCTCATGATGGAGTCTTCTGTGCCCTTGGAAAAAAAAATGAGCACATCATCTGCAAAACTCAAGTGAGTAAGACCAACACTATGGCATCTTGGATGGTATTTGAAAATTCCCTGAGCAGCTGCTGAATTTAGAAGTTTGGATGACACCTCCGTTGCAATATGAACTAAGGAGACAAAAGGGTCTCCAATATCCAACCAGACCCACCACTGATGGAGAGGGAGGACATAGGAGTTGTGACACAGCTCGGAATCCAATGAATGAAGACACAAGGAAATTCCAAAGCTGTTACTAGATTGAGAACAAAGTCCCAATTTGGGGAATCAAATGCCTTGCTCAAATCCACTTTCAGAGCACATCTTGGTGAAAGATTCTTCCCCTGATATCGTTTAACCATTTCCTGTGCAGGTAGGACATTTTCCATCAAATTTCTTCCTTGGTGATGATGATGGGGACTGGGGAGGCAAGCTTTCAGCCTGTTCGGAAGAATCTTCTTCGCTAATCCATTTGTGGATAGCATGTTCTTTGTCTTCGCTTTCTTTTTCTACGAACAAAAAGATATTTCAAGCATATCATTAATAGTTTCACACACCAGCCTCATATTGTATTCACAAACAATTCTCCTGTCTCTTTTCATCAGCAAAACAGGGTTTGTTCATTGGACATAAACTTCTGCTTTAAATGCCATAAATATCACATGATCATATAAGGAAGTACATCTTTGACTCTCATCCACAACAAAAAAGAATCGAAACCCTCCAATCCACACTAGGTAATTACGTATTGATCTTTCTCGCAAAGCTGGAATTTTTCTTGTTTAGAGCAATGTCGGCTCAATTTTTCAACTTCTTAGACCATTTCAAATGTAAAATCTGGGAAAGTTATACCCTTACAATTTATTGTGGCCAGAGCGACTTATTCCGTACAAATCTTACCGACAGGATGCTGGTATTATCAGAACTGGTAATCATGATTATCTTAGCTCGAAAGATAATTCTTACTAATTACGACTATTATAAGAGGAAGATTGGGAGTGATTACCAACCCCAACTAAGACAAACGACATCAAGAACTAAAACCAACAAATAAAAAAACCTACAGAAAAATCATATACTAAAATTGAATTGAAACTTACCTTTGTTTTCCCATCAAACATATCAGTTTTATATTAATAAGGTTTCTTTGTCAAGTATGGAACAATTCATTCATATATCTCATTAGTCAAACCAATTTTCTGGTAACCATTTATATTTTTGAAGATGATTCCATCTAAACATTTGAACATCCTTTTTGAGGTTTGATTTTATCTAAACCGTGAGGTTTACAGTTTGAACAGTATAAATCGAACTGATCAAATGCTCACTCTTACATTCCAGCTTTCAAAGTTTAATAATTTATTTTCTCTTCGTATGTGTCAATTTTGCAGATAGTATTCTTTTGTAAAGCCACGCACACAATCTGATGATTAGATCAAAGCTTGACAAGTCAAAAACCGACAAAGCAAGAGGCATGGGAATTAATGTAGTTAAATCACTTTGCTTATTTGTTAATTAATTTACCCTGTTTATGGAAACTTTCAATGCAAAACAAATTTGTACCGCAAATACAAGGGAACTCTGCGTCACCAAAGCTGGCTGAGTACAATTGAACTTAAAAATTTCTGGTGGGCAGAGAAGGTTTGCTCAGTCTCAAATCTCCTTTGACCCTACCTTCTCTGTCTGATCTGGTCAAAACTGAAGCTCTCGTCTCTGATGTTCTGCGTTTATCTTATTGATTACATATAAAAAGAGTGTTCAAAAGGAGTTTGCTGAAACCCTGAAAAGTGTTTACATACAATGGAGAAACAAGCTAAACCCAGAAACAAGATCCTGAAATTTTTGCCCAAAGCAGCTTCAGCTGTCAGCGTCACCTTTCAAAACCATCCCTTCAGCCCCGGCAGGGACAAGCGATCCGACAATACAGGCAAGCATAAGGCTTATGCAGGCAGAGGGTTCTCTGGTCCGATCGTTTCGATAATTCCTGATGAAGCTCGAAGAAAGTCCCAGAGTGAAACCTTTGAAACCCAAGAACCAACTTCACCGAAAGTGTCATGCATGGGACAGATCAAGCAGAAGAAAAATATCAGAAAAGCTAAGTGCGTTTCGCGTCCTAAAGAGTTGAAGCCTGTCTCCGAATCTTCTGGAGAAGAAGTGAAGAAGCATGCGTCCAAGTTAAAGCGAATCTTCAGCATGGCAAAACCAGCAAGGAAATCCGAGGCATCAAGCAAGAAGACAGAGTTGCCTGACAGAGCGCCTTCTTTGGGCCAAATGAAGCGGTTTACAAGTGGCCGTGATGCTTTTTCCAATTTTGATTGGATGGCTCAGATTGCACCTGCGGAAGCTGATAATAGGGATTATTACTCTGATGAAGAGAGAAGAGATAGTGATCTTGAAGACGACGACGTGATCATCCCTTTCTCGGCCCCAATGACGGTTGGTGGAGAGATGCCTTTGCAGCCAAGGAAAGAAATTAACTTATGGAAGAGAAGAACCATGAATCCACCAAGGCCCCTTCGATTGAATTCCATGGTCACCGCAAATTGATTGAATTTTTTTTTTCTTTCTTTGGCCTTCCTGTTCTTTATTTCTTCTCCTTCTTTCTCTTACTTCTCATATACAGATTGTGTAAACATAGACTGGTGAAACATGCAGAAGTGTTGTAATTGGCATTTGGCATGATGGGAACCTGTCTGATTCCTGGTTCTGTACAGATAATTGCTTGAACATCATTTCTTCTTTCTTTCTTCTCTTTCCAGTGGTTCTAATTTACTTCTTCCGCTTATGCTTGTGGAGATTGCTTTGAAACAAAGTGTTTGCATCAAACAAGCGATAAGGATTAACAGAAGGGAAATAATTTAGCAGAATCGTGTCTTGATCCAACAAGAACAAATGCATAACTTATGACAATTCAAGTTTGATAGCCGTAAAACTTTACTGTTTCATATGAACAGTTAAAACTAAATACAACTAATAACAATTCTCGCGATGGAAACAACCCAGTCACTGTACAGGTAGGTATGTTGTACAAGCAAAACCTCACTGTCAAAACTATGGCGGCCAGCCAAAGTGGAAAAGAATAAAAAAAAAAGGCTTAACCATATCAAAGCAAGGAGTGGTTTCAAAGTCAATTCGAAGCTGTACAGAAGATAAATAGTCCAACCGTGTGAGCTGATCTTCGGCATGTACATGCCACTTACCAAGATTTGCGCTAAGCCAACGCCCTGACAATCTTGGTCGACCCTTCACCAACATTTTGACAGTGAATCTTTCTTTTCCCAGTTAAATGGGTGGATATGAAAGTTATTGGTACCAAAAGCAATGCTAGAAATTTAAAGCAAGTACTTCATGATTCTCTTTTATTCTTTTTAGGATTTTTTTAAGTCATTTGAGGCCATGATACGTGATTGTGAAATTGTCCACGTCCCTCTTTCTCCAGCCTCCAATCCCCATCGCAATTTTTTTTTTAAGCTTAGGCAATCTGTGGAATAAATTCATCGGACTTGGATCAGGTTCATTCCGACTAATTGGGACCTTTTCCTCTTGAAATGATTTCGAGCAATAAGTTTCACTCGTTTTTTGAGAGGGAACCCCTTTTTTGACAAGTGGTAGACACACAGATCTCAGAAGAGACAAAATCTCCCTCTGACTTATTAATTCTGTCCTTCTATGGCAACCACCACCGACTCCCAAAGAGAATAAAAAAAAAACAATCTCTAATATGTCATGGGATAGTCTTTGTTAAACAAAAGATGTCTTAAACTGAAGTGGTATGGATTCGAAGGTACGAATTACACTTAGAAAAGTTCTTGCATAACAGTATTAGAATTGCTTAATTTTCTGCTCATCCTTTGCCTTTTCCAGGCTTTTGGTTGGTTTGCTAGAAGATAATTTTCGAGTGACCAAAAGATGGCCTGGAATTGAACAAAATCTCCTTTGTCTGCACATGAAGAAGAACAAATATCCTTAAAACAAAAAATCCTCTCCATTATCCTTTCAGCTCATTCTGATAAACCAAACCCTGAAGTAATTGGGGAAATGGAGCAGGGATTTGGGCCATGGATGTTTCAGAGGTGCTTCGTTTCATTTGGAAATGTCGGCTTTGTGGCCCAATGATTATTGTTCGGTTTCTTAATGGATAGGCTCAAGGCTAAGTTCTCTTCTTAACGTCTAAAATTCTGGACAATTACCTAATACAAGGAAATTGAGTTGCTGCGTGCAATTATCCTTTCAAAAGCTACTGCTCAAGAGGTGATGTAAGACCCAACATATCTAAAAATTTTAAGTTGAAATTATTAATACATACTGATTGACTTAAAACTATTATATAAGTATTAACAATTATATTCATATTTCATATGAAGTGTAATATCACGTTAATCAGCCAATAATTTAAAAAATAAACAACAACACAAAAGCATTTTTATAATCAGCCAAGAAAAAAGCATACTAAAAAATAATTAACCATTAAGTTTAAAGTGAAGAAAATTTTGGCCCAATTTAGCTATGAATTGTTGGGCTACACTTAGGGTTTCACTACTAAAATGCATCTTTCCAACATGAATTATGGTAGGAGTACAATCAACTAGAATACTTTGAGAAAAGACTTCAAATTTGATATTTGTATCATTTTGGGTTTCAATTTTTATTTTATAATTAAGTTACTCGGACACCTTGGTATCTTAGAATCTCCCCAATCAGCTCTCCTTTGCCAGAACCCACATACCTTCCGCAAATCTCACCGTCTCTGATGAACAAAAACGTTGGCACTTCGATCACGTCCATGTCCTTCAGGAATTGCATGCAGCTATCGTTCTCATCACCGTTCATCCTGGCGAAAACCACGGAATCCATCTGTCTGGAAAGCTTAACCACCGTTGGGTACACCTTGACGCATGGTCCGCAATGTTTGAGGCCGACATCCATAACAATCAGCTTGTGGTCGAGCTTGTGGTCTTCTATGAGCTTCTCAACGTCCTCCCTACAGTGCAGCTGCACCACGGCCGAATGACTGTCACCGTAGTACAACACATCGCCCATCAGCTGATCCGGTCCAATCCCTTCCTCTTCGTGGATTTTCTCCATGCTTTTGTAGAAGCTGAAGTGCGGGACTTTCTCTATCTTCTCTCTTTTGCAAAGCTCCCTAGTCTTCTCCGACTCATCGCCCATCACGAGAATGAACTCTACATCGTTGCAGGTCCTGCTAAGATCTACCATAAAAGGGTAAATCTTACTGCTATGGAAACTGTGGCTGGCAGCGAATTCCACCACAACAAGCTTGTTTTTAGCCATCCGAAGAGCTTCGTCGAATTCCTCTATGCTGTGAACTCGCTGTACTCTCTCATCACTTGGAGCTTTCTTTGTCCCCGGAGTAGCCGTAGCCTTAGTCACGAAGCGGGTTTTGCTTGCTTCTAGTCCCCCTGAAAAAGGTCTAGGTCTAGTAACAAAAGATGGTAGAAAGGAAGCGTGGGAGCGAAGAGAACTGATTTTGGGGATAGAGGACAGATCAGAAGAAGGTGGCTTGGTTAAGAAATTTGTGATTGTAGCCATGAGAGGTGAGCTAATTGCAAAGAGAATTGGAGTAATTGACTTTCTTCTGGAGTTTCCTGCCAGGGGCTCCTGAGGAACCAAAAGAAAAAGGTGAACAAGAGCTACGGAATTAGGATGAAATCTAAAAATCTCATTGACCCAAAATTGTAACCACTCGTTCTGGTTCGTTTGGTTCATGCTATCCACATATTTCAATCTTAGAATTGATCATGATATTCGAGCAATTTGGATAATAGAGTTTTTCTACCATCACTTCTTCTTAGCTTCCTCTTGTCTTTTTGTTAGCTTATTGTTCAAGAGAGTTGAGAATATCTAAAATTGGGCTTTCTTTAAAGTGAACATTTGGGCTTGCTGTTCAGTTTGAACTTCCCAATTTGATGGCAAAGCTACCAAGGAGAAGGTCTCGGAGGGCAAGTTTCGGTTTCAGTTTGATAACCATTTAAAGCAGGGAAGTTAGTCCAGACATGGAATTTGAGCTTTGCTTGTTTGGAAAGGATGAAGAGAGGCAAAGCTGAATAGTTTTTCACTAAAAAAAAAAATTTAAATTCCAATCAAAACTTTCCTATTTTGTTTCATAACCATTGGATTTTAAATAGTAAGAAAATCTTTAAGATAGAGAACGAAAAGGAGAATGTAACGGTAGGAACCTAAAAATTGTTTTTACATCATAACTAGGCCGCATGACTATGATACACCTATCGTTTTTTTTTTTTTTGATTATTTCAAAATTCTCTTTTTTTTAAATGCTGAAACTCTTTATTTTTTTCATATGTTCAAATATTTTTCTATTTTTAGATTTCTGATATGACAACTGACATTGAACAAGATCATTTTCCTTTTGGGCCAGGCCAAAAGTCCAAACACTATACAGTTCTGCAGACCGCCAACATCCAAAGCCTTATCATAAACACTTACCGCGACATAAACTGACAAGACAGGTGAATTACGAGGTCCAAGTTATAAGAAGGGCGGATAAACAGTTGCCCAACTCACAAGTAGTAATCAAACTTAAATCAATAACTCAAGGGCCTTCAACTTCAAATAAGAATAATAATGGATACTTTACAATTAAATATCCTACATTATTTGATACTATTAAATAAGATAAAGAGTATCTTATAATGCGAGTTCAATTACCTGCAGTGACAGAGAGATAAATAAAAAAGTATTATTATAAGATAATGGATACCACCACTTTCGTCCGTCCCAAAATTACCCTTTATACTTATCGGTTGGAGCCGTGCATTCCATATGGAAATGTGGTTTCAATTTCCACATGCAAAAGCACTACGTTAGTGTGAAAAGTTTTGATGGATATGCGGATCAAAAGATGGAAAAGTACTCGGAAAAATGGAACAGAAAAGAAAAGTAGAGCCCCCCAAATAAAAGTCAAGTGTAGCGACATGGCCCGACCTTCCTATTACTGCCAAAACTATGATCTCCATATCACCGCACTTTACTTTTTTTTTCTCTCGGATTAAAGAGATATAAAGCATCTACAGCCGTCGTTGTCGTTTTCGTTTCACGGAAGTCAGTGGGATAAAGATGAAAAGAAGAAAATATCCTGGAATCTCAACATCACCGAGCCCATAATGACCAAATATTAAAAAGAAGATTCAAGTCCCCTGTATTATCTATGGGTATTAATCATAATCTCAGAAGCTAAAAAATCTAAACTTGTGGACATATTGGTATGATATCAGTACCAAATTGCCCAAGCAGTGAGGATGACAGGAAATATACACTAGTATCAAAAGTAAAACTTGAAATTTTATTCCTGGAGGAAAAAAGATTAATGTAATAAGAATAGGACATGGGGAGAGGAGTTGACAGATCCAAAGCAATGTGGCCCACATGACCTGCTCCATGCAGCCAGCCCATGAAGCACATAAAATGTGACAAACGCACAAAACCGAACAGATGAGGCTGGATCCATGCCCGAGAGGAAAAATTACAACACGGCAAAAGTCAGTTTGCCAGTGGTCGCCACCTAAGCTTCTTTGCAAAGTTCCTAACCTTCCATGTGCGCTCCCCAACCCCGCTCCCCCCATCATGACCATCCCCCCCCCCCCCCCCCCTGCCAAACCACTTTGGCCTTCGGTTTCAGGTTTTTTCTAAATACTAACCAACCAGATTTACTCTTTAAGAAAGTATCCATACAGAAATCCAAATTTGTCACAAAACCTTTTCCAATTTCTAACTTCATATCCTGGATCTACACCGTCAAAAACATTTTACTACAAAAATTTTTACCTTTCGAGCAACAATGATAACAACTCCTGCAAAAATACAAGGAAATGATTATTCAGGTTAAAGTAGAAGGGGAGTGCTCCTTTTGTTTGTTGTAGGATGTCGTTTCACTATCGTCCACAGTCGACAGCTTAGACAAGCTGTTACGGTTCCACAAAGTCACAGCTCAACATCACAACCACTGGAATTCAACGAAAATTTCACTTATTTCCAAATTTAAATAGAAAAAAAAACCAAAAAGAACAAAAATTTCGTTCCTTTCCTTATCAGCAACATTTTAAAAACTAAAGACCAAGATCAACAACTCGAAATTAAATAAAACTAAAAACCCAAAAAAGGAAGTACATGAGCTCGATCAAGTAGTGGAGAAAAAAGAAATAAGAAGAAACCTAGGAAATTAAATTAAAAAAAAAAGGGGACGGGGAGGGAAGGAAAGAAAGGGTAAAGTGACAAGAGGCGGGACACAATGCTGCGACAGAGTTATGAGGCGTTACGTTTACCTCAACAAATTGGGCAAATGGCTAAGATTTTGAAGGTGGCACCTCGGGTTTTCTGGAGAATCATGTGCATCGGGGAAAAGATTCCAGAATCCCCACCTCTTGTCAAATAATCAGCGGTTTTGAACAGCATCTCGTGAACATCGACGGTCCCTTAGAGGCTATTCCGATGGCTGCCAGGACGGTGACGAGAATGTGGTTCCTCCAGTAAGCGATCCTCCCCATCTTAAGCCTTGTCCACCAGGGTTGTGCTGGCGCTTGGCTAGATCCTTCTCTTTCACGACCTCGAAGCCTACCCTTTTGGCGGTCTCCGCAATGTCCAGGTAACTCCTCAGACCAGGCAAAGCATCACCTCTTTCGATACCTTGAATGATGTCCACGTGCTCGGCGTTATCAGCTCTGTACTTGTCAGTCGTGACCCACTCGTAAGACACGTATAGAGATCCGGGTTTCAGCACTCGGAAGATCTCGGCGTACACCTCTTCCAGCTTCGGCGCGTGGCATGTTGCCTCAATCGAGTACGCGCCGTCGAAGCTGTTATCTGAAATGGCATCTCCAGGAAGTTACCGCAAACGACTTCGCAAAGCGAATCCAACCCGGCTTTCTTGTTGTGAAGCGGGCACGTTCACTGTACTGCGTATCTTCGTCTGCACTCGACTGATCGCCACGACTTTGGCTCGGGAGTGAGCCGCGATGGCACGCATGGGCCCACCAACACCGCATCCGACGTCAAGGATTCGATCTCCGGGTTTGACATCGATGAGATCAACAGCCATCTCTTCGTGGAGGCGCGTGCATCCGGTGGGATTTCCTGGAGAGAAGGAGAGAAGTGGAAGGACTGGCCCCACCCCCATTCGTAAATATCAGTGACCAGGTTGTAAAATGTAATCAAGAAGTCGGGGACTTTTTCAGCGGTCTCGATTCCTTCGGGCGGCGGAAGAAAGCCAATACTGCTTGTAGTTGTCTTGAACTTTCTCGGCGGAGATGGAGCCGCCGGAGAGATCCACGGCTCGCTTGCCCTTCTGCTCGGCTGGACCTAAAACGCAGACAAACCAGTAGAGACCGCAGGCTAGAAGAGCCCCAGTACAGAAGAGAGCAAGAGAATCCATGAGAAAGAAAAGCAGAAAGAAAAGAAAGAGAGAGAGAGAGAGAGTGTGTGAGTGAGCGACAGTAGAAAAACAGAAGGTCAAAGTATAAGTACAACACTCACTCCCCTCCTCCTCTCCCCTCCCCTCCCCTAAAAATTAAAGACGAAAATTGGTGACATGCGCAAAGCGTATTTACCGCTAAAGTGACGCGCTAGGCGCGTGGGGAGAAATCGTTGAACATGCCCACGTGGAGAACATAGATCAAAAGAAAGAAGACAACCATAGGAACAATGTACTGACGTAGGTCCAGAGTTACCGTTTTACCCCTTCCTTTTGTTGTGCAGGTACCGGCGCTAATTATGCCCAACTCTGAATTTTGCAACGATTTTCAAGAAAGGAGACTCCCCATTAGAATCGACTTGAGTTGGTTTTATCGTTTGGATTTTCTTAATAAAATTAAAGATTTTATTTATTTACTTTTAAGAGTATGAATAAAAAACATTTTTTAATATATCCATTAGGGTAAAATTCATAATAAATTTCTTATAATGAATTTTGTTTGATATGTGAAAAATAGGATTATACTTTCATACATTTGAGTAGAACTTTCATAAAACAAAAAAATAATATTTTCATGCCTTAATAAAAATAATAAGAAGATTAAGGTTTAAAATTCAAAGTCTAAATTTTTTTCATATTTTAGATTTCTCAAATGTGTAATTTATAAATAAAAATAAATAAATAAAATGATATCATGATTTTGAATAAATTAGTTTTAATTGTTACAGCATGTTTTGAAGATTCAAAATTTTGTATTACAAGATAAGTGATTATAACATTTTAATTCAAGTTAAAGCATTGGATTTTTGAAAATTTCAAAAGTTTCAAACACCATAATTAACACCTTCAAATTCAATTATTCTAGCTTTTTTTACAAATTTATGGAAAATGAAAATCAAAAGTATTAAAAAGAAATATATTCTCCTTGTGGCATTTATGTAAAAAAAAAATTGAACTTTTGGGGGTAGTCAATGACTTTGTGTCATAGTGTCGTGGCTAAATCTATAACAAAAGAACACGAAACGAAGCTAATTATTTTAGCATCTACTACTTGTAATTTATACAAATTTTATTTTCTCAAAATAATTAAAAATACTTTCTATTAACGGTTAGATTGCAACCTTAAATTATTTGTAGCCAACAGGATAGTGACGTGGCGAGCGCGCATTGGTAAGAAGTATCTGGTCCGAAAGCTTCTCCACATTTAACTGGATGGCCCTGATCTTTTATGGATTAAAAAGGATAATAGCCGGTTGGCCTTATCAAAAAACAAAGCTAAGGTTTTGTTTACGTATAAGTAGTAGTTACAGTTGTCGAAGAACAGAACATGCAGAGAACTTCTCCGCCTTATACGCGATCTCTGCGATCTCAAACTAAAACTCCGAATATAAATAGGCATACGATTGTTTTGTGTTTTTTTTTAACTTAATTTCACAATTAAAAAGTTTATATTTTTTTCGACTTCAATAATAAAAATATCTTAATTATATCAATTTATATAACTAAAGTATTTTTTTAATTATATAAAAATAAACTTTATTCTTTTCATATCACTTATTATGTAACCAAAATGATCACGTCATCGATCATTGAATTGATAATTATTAATTTTTTATTGAAATTAAGAGTTTATGTGGGTATAATAAAAACTAAGAATATATTTAAATATAATTAAAACTTTTTTTTGACGTATTGAGAGAGATAGAGCAAAGATATTTTTTAGAGAAAAAAGCGCCTTTGAATTAAAAAGAATCTTCAATTTTAGTTTTGCGGTTTCTCACGTGCTCTCACGACATGTTCCGTCTTATTAATTGCCACAAATGGGCCGGCTGCCTTGCTCAGTTGGACAAATATGCCCCTTCCTCTAGGAATGACTATAAAATTTTATTTCACCACTTCCCCGAATGACAAGGGCCGGCTTTGCTTCTGTTCTGCTGCTAACAATAATAATCCTGACATTAAAAAATCTTATCATTAATCGTATTTTTGTCTGGTCGAATTCGCAGCTTTTAATATGCTGCAAGAGAAAACGGGCGAGGCACGTGACAACGGCACACGAAAGAAAATTTTATTTTAT
>NW_018397260.1:8009681-8017259 GCF_002168275.2 Theobroma umbraticum | reverse complement strand
AAAAAAGAAAAATGTCTCCCCTTATTAAATGTTGGGCGTCATAATTTTCCAAAGTTTCGCCGGCTTTGCTTTCATCGCAAACTGAGATTGGCAGGGGCAATGGGAACTAGCTGAAGCATTAAAAGCCACCGGGATTTTGGATTTTGTTATTCTTTTTTCCGCGAATTAATTTCACTTTTGAGGATATCTTAAATACAGGTCGGATTGCTGCTGATAATTATTTGTCTTTACGACTTAGACATCCCTTGCTCAGTATGCCCCAGACATTGGTACTGGTGAGTCCAATTTATTAGGGATCATCTTTTATTGGTTCAATTATTCCATTTTTTATTAAAAAATAAATAAAACCAACTTATATTCTAGTAATTCGATTCGTTTGAGCAATTTTATTATTTTTTAATATTTTATATTATATAAATTTTGAATATAAAAAATTGATAAAATAAATCGAATCAAAGTAACCATACTTGCTCTATTTATACTATATGGTTTATAGGTGTGGGATCTTAATAGTATTTTTTCTGTTCAAGATTTTGTTTTTCATTTTTTTGAGAAAAATTATGTTTTAAATTTATTATTTGGGAAAATATGTTTTCAAAATTAATATGTACTTGACAGATCATCATATTGACAATATTTTAGTACATTGAATATGAAATGATTCTGTTAAAGTAACTTCAACAAAAAGTAATCAAGGGTGGAGATCTTTTCAATTATTATTTGAAATATATGTTTTCATTTACGAACTAATAAATTATTAGCCGAGGCGGTGGGCCGGGGGGGTGTGGTTAGTAGAGGCCCCGCCGCCTCAAAATTTTAAAATTTTATATTTTTTATATTTTATATTTTTTAACTTTTTAAAATTTAATAATTTCACATTTTAAATATTAAATTTTTTATTTTCACTTTCTCAAATTTAAAATCTTAATTCTGTCATTGATTATTAATATTATTAGATGTTAACAGCAAAAAACTACGAAAATTTTAAAAATTTTCAAAAAAAAAATCAGATTAAAGGACCACCCATGCGAAGTAGAAAAAAAAATTAAAAAAAGAGGAGAGTTTCAGGTTGTGGGGGAGATGTGTGGCAGATGCAGAAGCAGGAGGACAGGACGATGGAGAAAAGGACAAAAGCGGATTTCAGCTGGCGAGGTGGGGGGGCCACATCGGCACGGCTAGTAGCAAAGGAGCAGGCGAGAGGGAGCTACGCTAAAGCCTAAACATGAATTGTAGATCAGAGGCTTTGTTTTTGTGTAGTTGTTGGCTTCAGCAAGAAATCACGTGGAACCTTCTTTTTTTTAAATGAGCACCCCTCTTTTCACTTTTGTCGACTCAGGAAAATAATAATAATAACAAAGGCAACGTCCGGGAAAGATACTTTCTTTTTTTGCCTGTGAATATCTCTTGCCTTTTGTTGTCTTCGGCTTTGCAAATCTATCTCAACCTCTTACTGCATTTACAGCCTTCTCTTCTCTCTTTCCATTGTTATTTTTGAATAGAGAATCTTGACTGTTCACTAAAATCTCGTAGGTGAGTGTGATTTTTTTTTATAAATGAATCATCAACCTTATGATACGGCACACAAATGCAGTGGGACAACAATAACAACCACGGATATGACACTTATTAGTACTGATTAAGATCGTAACAGAAGATTCCTTAAGTTTCGATAGAAGCAAATCCTAAGATTGATTTTTATAGGCATACGGTAATATCCAAATAAATTCTCGAATTATATTAAAAAATAAAAAAAAAGTTATAAACTAGTGAACAGGTTACTAAGTTCTGATTGAGAACGGGATCAGGCTACGCACATGCCTGACTAGTGACATGCCATTCTTTTCCCCTCAAAGGATGAAACTTTTTGACCTTTTCTCCTCCAAGCTGACAGAACCAGGAAGTTTGCCTGAGATAATAGAAAATAGCTTGAAATAGGCTTCAAGCTTAGGGAGAGCTGACTTCCCTGGGACCATGCCCGTCATTGCACAAAGAAGACGGGCTTCGACCCATGATGTAGCTCTTCATTAGCCCACAAGATATGGTGTTCCTCACTTCTCAGCCATCCTTCCAAAAGGCCCAAAACAGGATGGAGGCAATGTCTGTGTTACTTTCATTTTGGAGGTCCGTAACTTTGTGTACGCTGGTCCAAACGCACGGTATTTTATCAATATTTGGCGAGGGCGTTAATGTGGCTTACGTACAAATTGTTCAGATCATGAAAGTCAGGAATGCGAGATAAATCCTAATCAGTTCAGCTTTATAGTTAGTTATATATGCTCATATTGTCCTGTTCCTTTGAATTCTTATCTGCTGCCGAAGCAATTTTATGCAGGAACCACCTAAGGAAGGTGTGTGGGTGTCTAATAATCCAGAGAATAAGTTGTTTTTGGGCAGAGATGGGGGTCTAGAGAAGGACAACGATGACACCAAATATTGCTGTTACTGTTGTCTTTGACACTTCGTTTCCTTCTCTTGTTGCAATAGACGCTCTCATTTTTGTGTTCTGCTCAAACTTTGCTGCCTTCTCTCCTCTGTTCCCCACTCCCTGTTTGTGGATAAAGCTTGGGATTTCAGGTTCATACCATTAACCTCACTGTAACACTAGTTCCTGTATAATCATTAACATATAATCCAACATGGGTCCGAAGGCAACACTTTAAAGAAATCTTCGACAAAGAAAGAAATGCTGTTGCTAGCAATGGTTTACGTATTGTCCAAATTGAAAAACCAAAGGTGGGGTTTAACAAACCAAAATATCTAAATACATGCAATTAGTTCAAGCAAAGGAATAAAATAGAGTTAAAAGTCTTGAACAAATTGTCCCAAGTGAAGATTTTCTATTGGAAACCCTAGTGAATGAACCTACCTCAAGCTTGCACGCTTGGAAGCGTAATCACTCGGTGCACGCTTTTTAAACGGGTCATTATGTTGAAGAAGTTGTGCTCTTTTGTTCTTCAGCGGTCTTACTCTTTGCAAGGTCTTGCAAGCTACGCAATGCTTCCACCGTAAGTCTTTAGCTTCTCTCCACTTCTCGGCTTGTTTTAAAAAAAGAAAGGAAACAAAGGAAAAAGAAACGCTGTTAAAGCTACAACCTGGGGACATAGTCTCTTTGTTTTAGCATCAAGAAGAGCAATCAATTTACACTGGACCCCGCCAGCAGCCTAACATTTGTTTTGTTGTGATTGGTCCGTCATTTCTCCAAGTTAGCAAGAAGCTGTCACCAATAGCCTTAAACATTAAACGGTAGGCGAGATGGACATGCAAGACAGTGATATAAAAAGAAATGTGCCAATGTTTACACTTCGCTTATTCTTTACATTAACGTCCTTGACCACTTTCTTGAAAGTGTTGGCTTGTAGATTGAGAGAGAGCTTGCTTTCGTTTTTATCCTTTTAGGTGTTTTCTCTCGTTTGCGTCAGTTGAGAGACTAGTGAGGAGGGAACGATGGAGAAGCTGTCAGGGCTGAAGCACCTCTTCATGACCATCTTCCTCCACAGTTTCGCCACATTTATGGTGATTCCGGCTATCACGGATGTTACAATGGCAGCGCTTTGTCCTGGAAAAGATGAATGCTCTGTCGCCATTTACCTCTCCGGATTTCAACAAGCGGTAATGTCATATTTCTCAAGTTTTTCCCCATGCTCAATTCTCCTTGCATTTGTTCAATCTTTTCTCTGCCAATCGATGGCCTTGTGCTTTGTCATCTGAACAATGTTAAGATGCATGTAGGTTGATGGACGATTTACTTAGTTGCATTCCAGTTTATCACCTGACAAGCACAGAAGTATGTTCCAGAGTGTTCTTGATTATGCACATTTTGAAGGGTTTTGGTTAATGTTAATTAGAAATGTCTCGATTCTAAAGTACAATTTAACAAACTGCTAACCATTAGGAAGCAGAAACTTCATCCTCGGAGCCTAGGACAATCGCAACAAGTTAAAACCCTGTTTGTCTCACTCACTCGACGAAATTTCCCTTCAATTTAAAGGAAACGCTTTTCAGCCTTCTGGGCTCCACCAGAAGTATGTAGACCAATAGCAACCCTCCTTCTCCTGCTTAATTTCCACTCATAAACGGAGGGGTTTTTACTTAAAAACAGAGTAAATCTTTTAACCTTTATAGTAAGCTAAGCTTCAGGCCAAAACAAGCTCTGTTTGACTGTTGCATCGTAGATTTTTTTACTGAACCAACACTTACTGGACCACGACAGAAGCTCTAATAAGCTGATGGTAGTAAGAAGTTGTTTCGTGTCAGACTAATTTGCCTTCTGTTCCAACTTATGTTTTTCTATTTTTGTTAATAAATATTGGGTACCTGAACTTTTTTCTCTAGGCTTAAAATATTTTCTTCTTCAGGGGCCTATGTTTTCTGATATCACTCATGTTTACCAAAAGGAATATTGGAGTTTATCCAAATTAAATATGAAAAAGATACGATGAAGTAACTCACAAGCAATGGGTCATTATCCTTGATCTTTCTAAGTGTTGCCAGAATGATAATTCAAGTAATTGTAAATATTGACATTGATGGAAATTGCCACCTCCCTAAAAGAAAATGAGAAAACAAAGGAAGAAAGAAAAAGAAACATGAACAAAAAGCTAATCAAATCTTTTCTGGGCCAGAGGCTCGTGCTAGAGTCCGTCGGCTGTACCTCTCTCTAACAATGGCGTCTAAGGCCTGCCGCTTGGCCTCAATTCTTAATTTCTCCTCTCAGCCTAGCATTATTGCAGCAGTTAAAGTGGGATGCACCAATGGCCGCTTACGTCAATGGTTGAGGGTTCCAATTTCCAAGTGAGGTGTGAAAATATCTCCGAGATCAAAATACTAACCTTTTGCCTGTTTTAAGCTTTTCTCGTATACTTCAGCTAGGAAGCTTTTCCTTTCGAAGCCCCTTTTTCTTTGGTCTTGCTCACAAGTTTGAGAGACAGAGAGAGAATGGCAAAGTTACCGGAGCTGAGCCATCTTTGTTTCACATTCTTTCTCTACATTCTCGCAACGTTCATGACGATTCCGGTCATGATAGATGTCACCATGTCTGCTCTTTGTCCTGGAAAAATTGAATGCTCCCTGGCAATTTATCTCACGGGATTTCAACAAGCGGTACTCTTCCCTACAATGCATCCGTCCTTGTGGTCATCACTTTGTTTTCTCCAAAACCTACAGCATTGTGTTATTTTTATGACATTTATGGTAATCTAGATATAACTTAATTATAATCTTTTCTGTGATTCCTGCATTCCAAATCAAAACTCAAGGATTTCCACATCTTTTCTTTTCTGCCATTTGGGGTCAAAGTTGTCTATTTAGTTGTAGTTTTGGAGGTCAAAGGAACAGATGTTCTCACGGGCAAAAGCTGCAGGTTCCAAGCTTGGGACTCATAGCATAGAGACAAAATTTCTTTTGTGAATTAATGAAACGAAACTTCCCCTCGATTTCAGGGAAAAATATTTTCGGCTCTTTCAGTTGTTGTCATGTGTGTGTGGACAAAGTGTTACTGCGAGGACCCGCACTCACATTGTTCAGCCATCTCATTGCTGTTAGATGCTGCTTCGTTCTTTCTCTTCTTTTCAGCAGGACCTGGATGTCTTTTGCGAACCGACATCCTTTTTCTTTAGAAAAATTTGCATATGCTACTTTATTGTACACTTGTCTTTTTTATTGGGTTTATTGTACACTTCTCATCCACTGTTCACTTGTCTGTTTTCTGGTTAAACAAAGCAGCATCCTGATCCAAGCAAATGCTCACTTTTCTATTGATTGATCTGCGATTTGTGCAGATTATTGGGCTGGGATCTCTTGTGATGATGCCCCTCGTTGGAAATCTATCCGACAAGTATGGAAGGAAGGCTTTGCTTACAGTCCCCATGACTCTCACCATAATTCCTTTAGGTACGCAAAAGCTATGCTTGGTTTTTATAAACTAAATTTTTCTTCCAGTTTGGCTAAGCTGAAATCAATTCTAAGCTAGGGCGCGACAGTAATTTACTAATTAATCACACGACACACGTGTATTCATCAAATTAATATCATGATTTCAGATTGATTATGATAATGGACCATATTTCCATCAATCAATCATATAGTCTTAAAACGTTTGAAATATCTGATACCCTTAGCAGGAATAGGTATCTCCATCAGCATCCAACAACCTCAATGGAAACAGTAATGTTCATTAAAGATGGTACAGTCTATAGACTTAATGTCCGAAGGGACTAAGCAAACATGGAAAGCAAATGGCTTCTTTTTGACTTGGAGGAGCCAGCTTCAAGGCAGTGTCTAGGAGAAGCTTCCTTTCCAACTGATCATAATTAAACCCGTCGATTATCAGCACAATTGAAAATGACAGGGCGATGTAGCATTTATTCGTAAAGTGCTCTTACGTGCTGGGAAATTAAAAACCATACAAAGCTTTCAAATGACGGACGTCCCTTTATTTGGAATCAAGATCCATTAAGCAGAAAATGAAAAACAGGGTAGGAGTGGCAATAAAGCAGTAGCAAGCTTTTGGGTTTTTTCTTTTTCTTTGCCAAGTCAAAAGTGAGTAACTGGATAATTAACTCTAGGATCAAATTTATACCTAGTTGATAAGTTTTGTTTGCGTTTCGCCACGGGCAGATCGTCGGGGCCTACCAAATGGTGCAGGATCATTTTACATTGCAATTGTCCTCCAGGGGAAAAGGAAATGTTTGTAAAATAAAAAGGCTTGATTTTATGATATTGAAATTTTTCGACAGTGGTTGTCCATCATCGACGGCCAGTAATTTTACGTGGAAACTGAAATGACGTATGCTTTCTTTTGGCAGCCATATTGGCTTACAGCAGAACTAGGAGCTTCTTTTATGTATACTACGTGCTCAAGATTCTGACAGCCATGTTCTGTGAAGGAAGCGTACACTGCCTGTCTCTTGCTTATGTGGTAAACCTCTCTTTCTTTTTACTGAAGTTGGGCTCGTTCAGGATATGGGTCAGTTTCATGTCAGGGTTTGTTTTGTCGCTTAGGCTGTTTCTTATCCAAGGATAATGGACATGGGTTTTTGCCCCGTTGGGCCTATCTTATTGATCAGCCCCTAAGCCTGGGATGATGTATTTTTGTCTGTCGGTCCAGTTCCCGCCATGTTTCCTTCCCCTGCCATCTTTAACCAGTATTTTAAATCTCTGAAATTTGGCTTTGGCGTTGGCGTTTTCAGGCAGACAATGTTCCGGAAGGGCGACGAGCATCAGCTTTTGGAATCCTTTCCGGAATCGGCTCTTGTGCATTCGTCTGCGGGACTTTGTCTACCCGTTTTCTCTCAACTGCCTCCACCTTCCAGGTCTCTCTTTTCTCTCCTTTCTCTTCCTCCTTTTCTCTAATGTAAATTCTTTCAAATGAACAGAATTTAATTATTTCTCCTATTAGGTTGCGACGGCAATGGCGATGCTTTCAGCGGTTTACATGAGGATTTTCCTCCCGGATTCGATCATAAATGACAATCTTTCTGCTCCAATACTCTCACAAGGAAAACTCGATGGTGTTGTTAATCCGGATGAGGAGTCAGACAAGAAAATGCAGATGTTCAAAACCATGCCTTCAATAGAAGA